>NC_048597.1:85940609-86068109 GCF_003668045.3 Cricetulus griseus
ATCATTAAAGGTAAAGGCATCGTGTTTTGTGTCTTGCTAGGGAACAAAAGACCAATGCTATTTCCCTCCAGGAAATGATCCAACACAGGAAACAGTTTCTTCTCACTCATTCTACATTTCATCCTCAAACAGCCCCACTGTGGCGCTATAATTAGAAATATAATATTTGAATCCAGAAGCTAGGGAAAATGTCAGGCTCCTCTCCTGCTCCCCCACATGCACTAAACTTATTTGGTTTGTTATTTTCTTGCCCAGTGAGGAAAATTTATTATGTATGTATGTTAGAAAAAAAACCTGAATGGTTCACAGAACTTATCATTTGTGGGTATATTAAATGACTTTTATCCTAAGTAATCATGTCTGGGGAAAAAAATATTTCCTGTGCTATTTCCATAATGACGTTTTAATCCACAAAAGTGTGTTATAGTTGAGCCTGTGTAGCCAGTAAATATTTCCCCCACAAGTGACTATAGGGTGACAGTGGGACTTGCTGTGCATGCAGGAGTGCCCCAGGACACTGTGACCCGAGGCATGCTAAGCTGACGGTGCTGTTAGCGCTGCTATGCTGTGACCAGCATCGAATCCAAAGGGGCTTAAAAGCTGACTGCTGACAAATAAATAACTACTGTTTACTAAAACTAACTTGTAAATCCCACAGTTTAGTGATTTCACTTCCAAATAACCTGTTGTTTGTTTGTTTGGAAGATTTCTTTGGGAGGGAGGAGTGCAGCGTCTATGTAAACTATGAGACCCCCGGAAGTGGAATTATGGGTGGTTGTTAACCTCTCAATGTAGGTTCTGGGAACCAAATTCGGGTCCTCTGGAGGAACAGCAAGCCGTCTTCACCACTGGGCCATTTTGAGGACCCTCTTTTGAGACAATCTTTATAGGTATGTTTCCACAAGCAGGCTCTGGGTCCCGGGAGTATTCCAGTATTAGGGGCAACTACCTTCAAAGATAACCTGCATGCTGATGGTAATTCTAGAAGAATGTGAGTTTCTTTGAACCCCAAGGCCTTGTACTCTCAGACTATGTGCTAATTTCAGGTTCTACTCACTCCTGCACTAACACAGAGCTCCTCACACTATAGGTTACAACCCCATATGGGAGTTCCAGAAATGAATGTGCAGGTTGCAAATGATTTGCCAACAGTAAAAGGTTTCTGATTATGCAGTGGCCTAATTTAAATTGAAAACCCAATGCAGAATGAGGCTGATGTTTTGGGCAGTGCTGGCTTGTGTTGCAGCCAGTGACTTCACTGCAGACTTGGTTCTGAGTGCACTGCCTGAACACCTTAACTGGATTTGTGGATTTGTGGCCACTGTATGTTATAAATCGTGTGTTTTTACCACATGTGCAAAGATTTCTGCTCTTATAGAAACAGTGGTTTCATTACTGCAGGTGAGGACTTTTAAATTTTTCTTTCTGCCCATGATTAATTTGCTTTGACTTTTGAAAAAGAAAGATAAAGTTCCATGTGTACCGAAGGATTATTTTAAAATTAATTCTTCATGATTTGTTATCAGTAAATGGCCATAAAAGGCTCTCTTAACTTCACCTGCTGTCACTTGAGTTCTGTGTCTGTGGCAAGAGTGTACCTTTAACTGATGCTAGGAATCTGGGGTTTTGCCTAAATTCAATTTCTCTTTTGTAAAGTACTTTTCAGTGAAGACAGTAACCTAACACGCTTAGTCAGTATAAATAGGAAATTTGACGATGGTAACCAGACCAAAAACAAATTTTGCAAAGCCAAGTTTTAACGAGTAACTTGCAAAATCATTTATCAGGAAGCCATTGTTCCTAGAAAACGGGGTAGGTGTAGCCCATACAGCTTTGGTGTCTTCTCTTGGCCACCAGAGGCCCCAGCCTCTCACAGCCAATGCTCTGGCAGCCTGGCAAATGTCTCTGAGTAACACACCACTTCCAGAATCAGAAAATGCTGTGAGCTCCAGAGTCCACGTTTTCATTCCTCTAAATATGTTATTATCTATTGATTTACTTTATGTATGTGGGTGTTTTGCCTGAATGCATGTCTGTGCACCCAAGTGTACAGTATCCATAGAAGCCAGAAGAGGGCGTCAGGCCCTCTGAAACTAGAGTTACAGATGGTCATGGGCTGCTATGTAGATGCTGGATAGAACCCAGGTCCTCTGGAAGAGCAGACAGTGCTCTAACCACTGAGTCATCTCTCCAGCTCCCACATTTTATTCTTGAGAATCTTCAGAAAAATTAGTTCTGTGAGTCAAGGTCAGCGAAAAACAATTAAGTAGACTAGACTAAAAATATGAAGCGCTTACAGTGTCAGTTAATTTGCAAAAACAAATTCTCATATGTATAGAATGGCATATTGAAACCCATTACTTTGTATGCCAACATAACAAGTTAATTAGAACGTATCTTTATAAACATATAATGCCTGTGTGAGTAGGGTTTCTAATAGTTGCAATTGTCATCTACTATGGATTTTGTTCAGAGAAAGTTAGACCAGGGAAAGACAGCTCAGTTTAATAAGCCCTGACCCCCACAAGCACGAGGTCGTGGGTTCAATCCCCAGAACTCACATGAAGTAGCTAGGTAGGCATGGTGGCTTATGTTGTAGCTCCAGTGCTGGGGAGGTGGAAATAGGAAGATTCCTGAGGCTTGGTGGCCATGCTCAATCTCTCTCTCTCTCCCTCTACACACACACACACACACACACACACACACACACACACACACACACATTCTTACACATCTACATACACATAAGAAATTTTGCCACTGTTACTTTGGTATATTTTGTGAATCTGTTAGAGATAGTGATAGTATTTCTCCAACTACATTTGAAATACAAGCAATGTACGGAGTGGCTTATTTCTTTATTGTAAATGCCTTATAAAGAAGTTCTTCTAGGGGAATAAGGAGTGGACTTGTGATTACTATATTCAAACAAAATTAACTAATGTACTTACATCATCCTAAAAAAGATGTGTCACCAAGCATAAAGTGGTAGATATTTATACCATTACAAGTATCCTGAAATATTTTAAAACTATGTCTATAACTATATTCTTGTTGGCACTGTTAAAGTATATGAAAGTCTATAATGACAACGAAATGATTCTAGATATTTAAGCATTTTAAATAGCATTTCAAAACTTAGAATCTTAATAAGCAAAATTAAATAAATTTCAGAGCTGGAGAGATGGCTCATTGGTTAAAAGCATTGGATGCTCTTACAAAGGACCTGGGTTCAGTTCCCAGCACCCATGTCAGGAAGCTTACAACACCCTGTAACTCCAGCTCCAAAGGATCTGTTGCCCTCTTCTGGCCTCCTCGTGCAACTACTCACATGCACATACAACAGACAGACAGACAGACAGATAGACAGACAGACAGACAGACATGTAAATAAAAATAAAATTCCATCTTCAATTCCTAGACAGGCAGTTGGAAAATAATGAGGGAAAGCTAAGCAGCAATTTGGTGGTGGAGGAAGAAGTGCCAGGATGGGCTGTGGGGGTGACATGAGCTTGTCTAGTTTCATACTGTTCAAGCAGTCCAAGCAAACTCCAGTGAAAGTGGTGACATTCATTCTGCATGGTGGCCTGAATGGAGTTGTAGAAGGCTAGGGTGACAGAGATGTAGCCACTCATACAAGACTCAAGTGGCAGCTGGAACTCTCAATCCTGACCTATGCTGTCAGTCCTATGGCTACAGTTAATAAGCCTGACATTGGAGGAGGAAGAGGGATTCCTGCTTTAGTTTGAAAACATCCATATTCCTTTACTTCAGTACTTAGACCATGTTTCAGAGAGTTTCACATCTCATTGGATATGTGCAAATCCACTTAAGTTCATCGTGCCCCTGAATGTGAAAGTCCTGGACCATTCTGGTTTCCCAATCATTTGTCACAATGTGTATTTGCTAATAACGGTAGTATTTAAACATGGAGGCTGTTCATTGAAGCAATCGCTGGGATTCCAGGAGCCCTTTCAAGGGAGTGGTATACTCCTCATTTCTTTATTTTAAAGATTTATTTATTTATCATGTATTGCACACCAGATGAGGGCACCAGATCCCATTACAGATGGTTGTGAGCCAACATGTGGTTGCTGGGAATTGAACTCAGGACCTCTGGAAGAACAGTCGGTGCTTTTCACCCCTAAACCATCTCTCCAGCCCCCTAACCCTCATTTCTTAATTACTTGGTAAACCCAAGCTATGGGGATGTGAGCGTGAACCACTCAGGAAGCTGTGGGAACATGTTGGTTCCAAATGTCAGGCACATCCATGTAGAATCAGTCATGTTTCCAAATAAATGGTCAGTTGTGCTTGGGGTGAGATGCGGCTAGAGACTCGCTGTTAGATGGGAGGAACTTCTGTGAAGTGGGATGCAGCACCTGGGGCTCTATTAGCCACTGAGATGGATGGGCAGGTGACTAAACCAGGAGGCTGACATCTGGCTCCTCCTTGTTCAGAAACCAGCTGAACTGAGGTCATGTTCCAGCCATCAGCATGCCTATAGTGATATCATTTCTGTTCTATGGGACGGTGTAGACCTTAGATTTCTGACTATGTGTCCTCAACTTGAGAATGTCTACCAGTTTATAGTCCTTTTATTTGTTTATTTATTTATTTACTTACTTACTTACTTATTTATTTTCAGAGTTAGAAATTAAATCCAGGGCCTTGAGCATGTCATGACCTATATTATAAGCCCTTCACATTTTCAAAGGGTCTCACCACATAGCCCAGGCTAGCCTCCAACTATGATCCTTTTGCTTCCGAATTCTTTTTGTTGTTGTTGTTTTGTTTGTTTTTTGTTTTTTGAGACAGGGTTTCTCTGTGTAGCTTTGGAACCTATCCTAGCACTCACTCTGGAGACCAGGCTGGCCTCGAACTCACAGTGATCCACCTGCCTCTGCCTCCGGAGTGCTGGGATTAAAGGTGTGCACCACCAACGCCCAGCTTGCTTCTGAATTCTTAGTGCTGGGATTACAGGTGCATCCTACCTTTGTCCTATTACGAGCACTCTTCCCGCCAGCCTGGTCCCACAGCCTCGTCACCCCAAATGAACACTCAGAGACTTATATTAATTATAATACTGTTGGCCAATGACTAAGACTTCTTATTGGCTTTCTCTGTCTTAATTGTTAACCCATAACTACTCATCTATGTGTCTCTATATGGTCTTATCTTATCAGAGAACGCCTCCTCTCTTCCAGGGATCACATGATGACTCTTCTGCCTACACCTCCCAGAATTCTCCTCGTCTCCTAGCCCCACCTATCTTGCTGCCCTATTGGCCAACAGTGTTTTATTCATCAACCAATAAATTAAGCATATACATGGGACAACCCCCATGATCCCCTCTTTTCTGTCTAAATAAAAAGAAATGTTTTAACTTTAACAGAGTAAGATTATATATAACAAAACAGTTATCAAGTAAGAACTATAGTTACAATATTTGGTCCATTAACATTTATCAAGATTTAAAGAAAATATTCTATCATCTATCCTATCTTTTTGAGTCTAAAGTCTTATATGTAACTTATCTTTTATCATAACTAAGGAAAACCATAACCATAACTATCTTTCTTCAACTCCAAAGTTGGCTGCCCCGACGTTGCTGTGAGACCTTGGGTGACTTTGCAGGTAGCCTGCTGTTTCTGTCTTCCCTTGCACCTTTGGAAGTCACACACTTGCACTTCCAGCCTACACTAGTATTGTTATTTTCCTCTTCAGGTCTTTGATGAGGTTGAAGACTAGACAGTCATAGCAATATCCTCTCTTATCTTGGATAGACAAGATTTAGACTTTCCAGATTAGGAGTGCTATCAGAGTAATCTCTATCATGCCTTTACCCTGATACTGGACATGTATATTGGATATGGACATCTATTGCTCAATGTTTGCTCTTGCTGATAGTAGGTTTTAGTCTGTGTATGTTTACCTTTCCTTTTCCTGGAGTATACTTGACATTTGTTATCATTGTATATAGTTTTTGCATCAGGCTTAAAACAGTCTTCTTTAGACTAAAAGGGGAATTGTAGGTGTCTTGTCAGTGAACTTGTAAAAGTGGCCACACTTCCTTGGGCGTGGCCTCAGGCAGACGGAAGTGGAAAGAGAGGAGCCTGAGATGTGGCTTTCCTTGGTGTTCTCTTTCTGTTGGGTCAGCGGATCCGGTAGGAAAAGCAGGGAATTGCTGCTGTGGTTCTTTGTACTTTTCTGTGTAATTGTTTCCCAATAAAAACCCATTTATCATTTATCGTGAGTCTAGTGATATAATTACATCCTTGTCTTCAGTGTCTAGACAAAATTATGTTTTTCTTACATAAAATGTGCCAAAAAAAAAAGCAAGTGCAGGATGGACCACTACTCAAATGGCCCTGTGAAGTGAAAACCATGTGCTGCCGAATGGAAACAATGGTCAGAGAGAGAAACCTTGGCAATGACTCTGAGTCAAAAGAGAAGTGAATCCAAAGGGAAAGATAAGTGTAAAGTCTAAAAATAAAAGTGAGGAGGGTGTTGGGCGGTGGTGGTGCACACACCTTTAATCTCAGCACTTGGGAGGCAGAAGCAGGCAGATCTATGAGTTTGAGGCCAGCCTGGTTTACAAAGTGAGTCCCAGGACAGCCAGGGCTACACAGACAAACCCTTCAGGAGTTTGGGGGAGGCGAGTGGGGAGGTCAACTTGATGCTAGCAGGAAAGCATCATGATACAGAATTAAAGTGAGGGACTGAAGCAGAGTTGCATTTATCAGGTGATGGAGAAACGGCAGGAAGCTGGGCTGCAGCCTCTGGGAAACAGGAGCCAGTTCAGCAGGATCTGTGGAAAGGAAAGAGGACCAGCGTCACTGAGAAAACCAGAGCCATTTAATTATGCGCAGAAGTGACAATTCCAGGTTGGACCCAAGAAACCAAGGTGACTGAGTCAGCCCAGAATACTGCATATAAAATACGATAAAGAAAGGTTGCTGTGGTGAGACTTCCAAGTTCTTATTAGCAGTGTGAATCTGGCTACTTTGGGGGCAGGAAATAAGGAAATAAATAATAAATAAAATACGATAAAGAAATGGACAGCCTACATTCTCAAATTCCATCCTGGCTAGAAGTTCCTTCTGGCAGGTGATAGATATGCAGAGGGTAAGGAAATGTTTATATGACTTACTCAAGGAGGTGATAGGAAACAAAAAAATAATGACAACAAGGCTGGGGAGATGGCTCAGTAGTTAAGAACACTTGATACTGGAGTTGCAGAGGACCCAGGTTCAGGTTCCAGTAGCTCACAACTGTCTATAACTCCAGTTCCAGAGAATCTGATGCCCTCTTCTGGCCTTCATGAGCACTGCACACACGTAGTGCATGATCACACATACATACATGCGGGCAAAACACCCATACACAAAATGAAAATAAATGAAAAAATTTTTAAAAATTCAAAGATGAGGGCCTTGCCAATTTGAACTATGACTAGAGAAGGTGATAATGCCTGCTGAGATGGGGAAGTTTACAGAACACGACAACTTTTCGATAATAGACCGTCTGGGTGTTGAGCCTGACTGCTGGACTCCATCCTTGTAGTCCCTGCCTGGCCTGGTCTTGGTGATATGTGTGTTTGTGTTCTCACCTGTGATACAAAGGGATTGGAATCAATGGAGCCTAAGATCCTTGCTATAATTAAAAATCCCTGTAAGGACATAAGGAATAGAAGCATACAAAGTGAACTTGGTTCTGAGGGTGAGTTCAAAGTTGATTTGCCCATAGGAAGTAAGGATCCATCTCCTATCATTTGGGGTTAGCCACATCACATCACCTCTGACCTGGATTCACAAAGGACAAGTCTCCCTCTTCTAGACCTTCCTGCAGAATCCCCTCATCTGCAGGAGATTCTTCTTCTGGTTTGAAAGACAAGAGGTAACATTCCAGGTGTGCAGGTCCTTGTGTGCAGATCTCTGTACCAATTACTCCCACTTTTAGTCTATCAGAGCAGTTCTGCGAGGCACTGGGAACCTCTGTGGGTGTCACTTTTTAAGAATATATTCACCTGAGGCTGGAGAGATGGCTCAGTGGTTAAAAGCACTGGCTGATCTTCCAGAGGACCTGGGTTCAATTCCCAGCACCCACATAGCAGCTCATAACTGTCTATAACCCCAGTTCCAGGGGATCTGACACCTTCACACCAATGTACATAATAATAAAATTAAATAAATAAAAAGAATACATTGATCCAACATTTAAATATTGTGCACTATATCATTTTGTTTTTGATAATCTGTAGTCCAAAGTGGCTTGGAATGTGCCATGTAGCCCAGGTTAGCCTTGGACTCCTAGCAATCCTCCTGCCTCAGCCTCCCAAGCTGGGTTAACAGGCACAGCCACAAAGTCCAGTCCTAGTTATCTTTATACATTATCAAAGGTAAAGCAGGATCAAATGTTACTCTTTTCAGGTAACTGCATAGCAGCCAGGGCAGGAAAGTGGAGGGTGGGGTTGTGGCTTCTACCTCTAACTGTGGAACTGTGCTGACTTTGTGTCCCCAGGGTGCTAGGGCATCAGAAAACCAGAGCCGCTCTTCTTTTATGGCTTCCAGAAGAACAGTGAGTTATTTAAGAGGATTCTAGAGCCTTTCATAAAAATTCCCTCAGCAAGTCCGAGGCTCGGTGGCCAGAAGGGCAAAACTATGAGAGTAGACGGGAGTCGGGTGTCAGGGTTGAGCAGCTTCGCAGGCAGGACTTGCCTGCGAGTCTTAGACAACAATCTTGGTCAGGTTACATTTGAATTGCTGATGAGCTACTCAGAGGAGAGAACTCAGAGATCACAGGGAGAGATTCCACAGGATGAAGAGACCTGGCCAGTCATCAGGCTTGGGGACCTGCACTCATCCGGGCTGACGCTAGAACTGAAGTAGAGCCTATCACTAAGAAGGCAGATTGTAGGCCAACAGTGAAATCCGGTAGTTTTCAAAAATTAATACCAGCAAGAAAATCGGTCTTGAAGGCTATGTCTACACCAAACTTGCAAGTGAAGTCAGAGGGTCCAGAATATCTTTTGGCGCTCACAGACATTCTGCAACCTGGAGTTACCCAAGAAATTTTTGAAGCGCATGCTCCGTCTGCATTCCAGGTAGGAGTCTGTCCATGCTCTGAGGGATAACCCACCAAAGGGCAGTTGGGTTCCTTCGGGATCTGAAATGTGAGCCCTCTGATGGCATTGGTATGTAAGTGGCCTGCCTTTAGCTTGCAGCTGGTGATGCCCAGGAAACCCCAGGGTGGGCGGTGCCATTGCAAACCGTTCCAGGACAGAGACTTGACTGTCTTTAAAATCCACCCCTTGTTTATTGAGAATAAAAGTACTGTTTGCCAGGAGCCAAATGCTAACAAAACAGAGACAAAGGGAAAGCCCTCACTTGAAAATTCAGTAAAATACAAGGGAAGAAACTGGAAGCTAACACAGAAAGTATCTTGGGTTTCTGTTAGGGAAGTGGGCCGAGAATATTAGCAGAAACAGCCATGGGAGTCAGAGGAGATTTTTCTGACAATATTAGTTTGAGAAACTGACATTCTTAACGGACACTTCAGAAGCTCAAAAAATATTGTCTGTGCTCTAGCCTTTTTATTGAATTACATGCGGTCCTCGGAGTTATGTCAGGGCATCAAAGATTTTTGCAACATCAGTTCTCTTTCTCTAGTTGAATATCATGGCATGGGGTGGGGGTGCTTGTGTTACATCATAGCATGGGGTGAGGGGGGTGCTTGTATTACATCATAGAATAGGGATGATCTTGGGACTCCTAAACCACCTGTGAGAGCCTTAGCCTGAGTTGCTCTCATGAAAAGGATTAAAGATTGTTCAAAGGTCTTGGTATGTGGCTCAGTGATAGAATGCACAGTCCCTGCATTGGATCTTAATATCTAAAACAAAAATATTAAATGCCAGCCAGCTGCATCTGTCCTAGTCCTCGGGGTTTTTTAATTTATTTATTTATTTTTAATGTACATTGTTGTTTTGCCTGTAGAAGATTGTTGAGTCTCCTGGAATTGTAGACAGTTGTGAGCCACCATGTGGGTGCTGGGAATTGAACCTGGGTCCTCTGGAAGAGCAGCCAGTGCTTAGCGAGTTTAACATTTTTGTCTGTTGATTGCATATTAAGAAATTCTGCATGCTGGCAAAAAGGAAGCTCACTTAAAATTTTAACTCTGAGATAGACTCATTTTCCCCGGACAAATCTCCAGGGACCCTCTGTGGCCAGTCAGTTGGAAAAAAATGTATTTTAGGAAGCAGCCTGACTATTTTTAAATAGTTTTCAGTCATTTCTAAATCAGAGGCATGAATCTTGGTCTACTGAGTGGAGAAGTAAGCAAAAACCTGAGCATCAAGTGAAATGTCAACAAACGCCCCTCATGTCCCATGCGTAAAATCCTGTGGTGATTTATGTCAGCTAAGACTGCCATTTGTCTTAAGCACGATGGTAAGTGCCTTCTCTTGGATTTCAGATGTTTAAGAGGCATCTAGAATCCCGCTGATAACTTGTGCTGGATAACTTGATCTGTGCTAAATAAAGTGTAGCTATGGGGAAGATATGGTTTGCAGAGAACAATGTCTGTAACCATGGCCACAGTTGACAGCTGCACATATTCACAACTTTACAAATATACGCAGGCCTTTAACTGACTGCAGATTAAGTAACAAATGGAATTGAGATGCAGTAGAAACATGAAGCTAAGTTAGATAATAAGAACTAGCCTTACTCTGCAGCAGTGTGGGAGAGGAATCTGGGATCTCCATGTGATAGTGAGCCCTGAAACTTAATGCCCCCTCCCCCACCCCCACCTGTGAGGAGTCCTCAGCCTGGGCATGTGGGCGTGCGTGAGTGCCTGCGTGCGTGCGTGCATGCATGTGTGTGGTGTTTACACATTTCTATGCTGATAGGACTCTTTCTGACTACTTAATGGCTAAGTAGATAGACCACAGATCATGAGTAGTATGAATGTTTGCATAGAATATATGTGCCTGTCTATCAGTCTGTGTGTTTAATTTATGAATAGATGTGTACCTGTAGATATAGTTGTGCATATTTAGATTTTTAAAACATAGAAAATGAGTCTCAGTTGGCCTAAAATTATTCTCGAATTGCTTATCTGTGCTTTATTTATTTATTTACTTACTTACTTACTAATTTTTGAGGCAAGGTCTTATGAAGCCCAGGCGGGCCTTCCACTTCTGTATAACTGATCTAGAGCTGCTGATTCCCCTCCCAAGTGCTGGGGTTATAGGTGTGTGCCACCACACCCAACCTGCTTGCTCTTTTCTCAAGTGCATTCCTGAACAACACAGAAGTGTTTATAAACAGCCACAACATGCAGAACAAAGGCCAGCTTAGGTAGGAATATGCCTGGCTAAAAGGATCCAGCTAGATGGGAAATATATGAGTATATTTATTAAGAATTTGTGTGGGGGGCTTGTTTTTTTTGATACAAGGTCTCATGTAGCCCAGGCTGGCCCCAGACTCACTGGGTGGCCGGTGATGACCTTGACCCTCTTCTACCTGTATGTCCCAAATGCTGCGATTATTGGTTTGTACAATAGGGAGAATTTCAGGTGACTCTGGGTTATTTTGTTTTGGTTTGGCTTTGCATATGAAATTGTTCCCAGTCCATCTTGAGTTGACATCTTAGGACCCAGGACCAAACTGCAGTTCTCAGATTAGATTTTCTAACTTGGCAACATTTCTAACTTTTCTGTATCCATCACATTTCTCGTTTCTGTTTCTATTGGAAACTTTAGAGAGTCCCAGCCAGGTCATGGGAAATCAGGGTCCCTCTTGAGGTTCTTAGTCTACAAGAATTTAAGACTTGGCTATCTGATATTAAAATGTAAGTGCTGGAAAGATGGCTCAGCAGCCACCAGCCTGTTCTGATTTTGTATGTGACACCCTCTTCGGGACTCCAACGACACCTGCGTGTGTGGGTACACAGACACACATGTATTCATGTAAATTAAATTTAATTAAATTCTTAAAACTAGAATCCCATTTAATAGTAATACATCTAATTTGCTAAGAAAGTTGCAATGATGTGGGTGATTGTCTTTGTTTACAGATAAACAGACAGAACACACTCACAGACATACATCTGTGCACACATATGCACATACACACAAGCAATTCCTTTGCTCTTGGTTTGGAGCCAATTCCTACTGGAAACTAGTTTTGACTGTCAGTCCCCTATTTCAGTATTAAAAGTTCTAAAAAATAGTGAGATCACTAAGGAATGAACTCTGAAGTGGCATAATTGCTGTAATAGCAGCCATAAGTGTTCAGTGAAAAGGGTTCACCTGAACAGACTAGGTTTCATTTTAAAATGCATGAACTGAAAAACGAACAGCTTAATCCATCACTTAAATGTTGGAGTGACAATTAACGAACAGCCAGTGAGAAATAAATGTGATGTAAAATAATGCAAGACTATGATGTCAGATTTTCCTATGCGCACAACAGTTTATTTAAAGAAATGGGCAGTGTCAAGCTTGGAACTGATTTCTTTCTTAACTCATAGACTATTTTGTTGTATGTTATAAAAAAATAGGACATAATTCAAATGACAGTTTCTTAGGAGGAAAGTACCAAATGTAATATGCTAGCAGGAGCTGTAGAAAAGAGTTGTCCAGTCAAAGCAGAGTGTAAGCCATGCACAATATTTTACATTTTCCTGTAGGTACATACAAGGCAAATAAAACAACTGAAATGTTTTCATTTCTGGCAGTCTGCATGCATGTGCATGAACTGCATGCATGTGGCATTGAAGTGGCAATTATGCCACTTCAGAGTTCATTCCTTAGTGATCTCACTATGCTACACAGCACAGGCCAGGCTGGAACTCTTGATTCTCCTGCCTCAGTCTCCCTAGTGCTGGGATCATAGGCCTGTGCCACAATCCTGGATGTAAATTACACATAACAGTACATTAAACAGTATGTCCGAGCTGGACATCGTGGCACATGCCTTTAATCTGAGCACTCAGGAAGCAGAGTCAGGAGGATCTCTGTGAGTTTGAGGCAAACCTAGTCTACAGAGCAAGTTCCAGGACAGCCAGGGCTACACAGAAAAACCAAAAAGGAAACAGAAAAAATTATAAATGGGGTTTTCTCCCTCCACCCATCTTTGAAGCCTGGTATGTGTTCTGCATGTAAAAATGCATCTCCGTTCAGACCAACCAGGCTTCTTGTGTGTTAGTCATATGTGCCTGGTGGCTGTTGCACTGGACTACACAGCTCTCAAGCAAGCACTTGGAGCTCAGCAGTCAATACAAACTATTCTCAGCTCAACTGCTTAAAAACCTTCAAAACAGGCTGCCAGTTAGTACCCACTGTTCCCAGCTACTCACGTTTTAATCCATGTAAGGCTCTCTCACCCATCCAAATTGATATATTAGGTCTGGCCAAGGGAAGCAGAGAATCCATTTCTCATAAGGAAAAATATATTTATGTGGTTTTTGACTACATCATAGCACCATATGCATGCAGTTCCTGCAGAGGCCAGAAGAAGGTATATGATCCTCTGAAAATGGAGTTACAGATGATTGTGAGCCACCATGCTGGTTCTGGGAACCAAACCTGGGTCCCCTCCAAGAGCAGCCAGTGCTCTTAACCACTGAGTCATCTCTCCAACCCTTAAATGTGTTTTTAAGTTTGTGAACTATGTTATATATTAGAGTCCACCCAGTGGTTTCTTGTAACAGTAAGTCCACCAGGCTGCCCAAGTTCTGCCCGCTGCCACGTTAAAGTCCCAAGTAACACAGAGAGACTTATATTAAGTACAAATGCTGCTTGGCCAATGACTAGGATTTCTCATCTGCTAGCTCAGTCTTAATTATCATAAACCTATATATTTCATAAGACTTATCGGACACCAGCGGAAGTGTCCTCTGTTTCCGGGCTCACATGGTGACTCTGCGCTTTCTCCTACCTTTCCCAGAATCCTCCTTGACTCCTAGTCCCACCTATCTTGTTTTCCTATTGGACAACAGTACTTTACTTATCAACCAATAAGACAAACACATACACAGAAGGACCTCCCCCATCAGTTTCTCTTGCTGCCTCTGTGTGGCGGTAGACATAGGAAGGTCTCCGAGATGCAGATCTGGCTTTCAGCTCCGCACTCCCTTTTATCACCCCTCCTCCCTCTGTCCCTGTTCCATGTGGATCACAGGCTTCTTGAGGGCAGGCAGGATCTGTCTTGCTGCCCATTGTATCCCAGCACCTAGTGTACTTACCGAATAGAGAGAGGCCTAGCAAACCAAAGAGCTTAAAACCCAAGAAGGATGTGTGGTGAGGAAGTGGAAAAATTAGAATCCTGTGCACGGCTCTTAGGAATTTCAAATGCTATGGAAACCTGTCTGACAGTTCCTCAAAAAATTAAAAATAGAACTACGTTAGGAACCAGCAATGCTATTCCTGGTTCTATAATTGAAATGAAAGAAACCAGAAGCAAGGATGTGGCGAGATAGCTAAATGCCTACATTCTCAGCAGTGCTATTCACACCCCAAAGGTGGAAACAACATACGTTTGTCCAGGGATGAATGGGTCGGTACAACATGGTACACACTTACAACGGCATCTTACTTCTCTTTAAAGTGGAATCAGTCCATGCATGCCGCAGCATGTGAATTTTCAAAATAACTTTTGTTTTTATTTTTAATCATGTGTCTGAATATATGTCTCTGTGTGGGGATATGCACATGGATTCACGCGCCCACATCACCTGGAGCTGGAGCTACAGGTTGAGAACAACTAGTGTGGGTGCTGGGAACCGAACTCAGGTCCTCTGGAAGAGTAGAATGTGTCTTAACCACAGAGCCATCTCTCCATAGTACGTTTATGTAAGTGAAATAAGCCATTGCAGAGAGCGAGTACTCATGATTCCACTCATAAGAGGTGCCCAGGGTGGGGAAATCATAGAGGAGGGAAGTCAGGTTTGGAAGCTAAGTTCTGTGGATGGATGGTCATGATGGTTGTGTAGCAGTGTGACTGCTGTCACTGACACTTAACAATAAAGGCTCTTGAAAAATAGAAGAGGGCCGAGTGACCTTACCTAAGGTACTGTGATCTGTAGCTTTTTAAACTAGTTCCAGGCTCTTCATGGTGTTATTTGAGTTCAT
The DNA here is from genome assembly GCF_003668045.3 of Cricetulus griseus. Classification (NCBI taxonomy): domain Eukaryota; kingdom Metazoa; phylum Chordata; class Mammalia; order Rodentia; family Cricetidae; genus Cricetulus; species Cricetulus griseus. The sequence goes on from NC_048597.1 coordinate 85,955,749, forward strand.
ATCATACTAGAAGAAAAACAAGAGTTCAGAACCCAAAATCATGCCATTCTGGATGAATCACTTGTCACTGCAGATCCACCAAAAACCTGTGTTGTTTCCGTGGGACTAGCTGACCAATAAGGCTAAGATGATAAAGTGAAATAGGCTTGATAAAAATGCTAGATTAACCGGACTGGATTTACTGTGTGCTCAGGAAACAGGGTATTAATTATGATTTTAAAAACACCTGGTAGGGTAGCAAAGAAGCAAGGTTGAAAGGAAGCTGTTGTTGAGTGACAAATGACTGAATATGAAAGCTTGTGTGTCATGAGCTTCAATTTCTTATTGCCTTTCATATTGTGTAATGTAAATACATTTTTGCTCATCCTTTGAAATTTTCATACGTGCATATAATGTATTTTGATCATATCCACACATTCCTCCAAGAACTCCTCCTAGATCCACCCCTACCCCTTCCCGGTTTCATGGCTTTTTCTTTTATACCCTACATAATCATCCAATTTGTGCTGCCCATGCTGGGGAACCATCCAAAGGTCAGCATCCTTAGAACAACCTGACTGTGTCCAAGAAGCCATCAACTGTCAACAGCTCCTCAACTAGGGGTTGGGAGGCTCCTGAACCCCTCTACCTTGAAGTGTGAACTGGCTTGATTTTATGGTCTTACACAGGCTAGCACAACTGTTGTGAGTTGGTCATGGGTGCAGTGACCCTGTTGTGTTCAGACCCCCTGATCATTCCCAACCTCTGGCTCTTACGGTCTTTCTACCCCTCTTTCCTTGATGGCCCCTGAGACTTGGGGAGGGTGTGTGATGTTGATGTCACATTTGATGAACACTGCACACTCACTTGTTCTCTGCATTTTGATGTGCTGTGAACGTCTGTGGTAGCTGCCTTTCACTGCACAAACACTTCTCTGATGAGGCCTGAGATCTGTGCTAATCTGTGGGTAGAGAGCTAGGACTTGAGAGGGAGTTTGGTACTATATCCATTTAGCAAAATGATAGTAGTCTATTTACTCCTGGGACCTGTGAACACCACAACTGTGGGTTCTTCTCCAAATTTAAGGTGGCAGGCATGTGTTTCTTCCTGTGGAGTGGGCCTTAAGTCTAGTCAGAACATGGCTTAGCAACATCTGGACCACTGTTGAACACAAGGGCATATCTGCCATGCCAGTCATTATCATAACTCACAAGGCTCGTGGCTGTATAGGCCTTTTGAAGATCCCTCTCCCAGAACTTCCGCTACTATGAAAGCTAGTCAGCTTCCGCGCCAATACCAGCTTGGTTTGTCCGTGTCCTGTCACCAAAGTGTGACAGTCTTCTGATGGGTAGTTGCGTTGATTTGGTTTCTATTGCTGTGGTAAACACCAGGACCAAAATCAAATTGGGGAGGAAAGGGTTTATGTCGTCCTATACTTCCAAGTAATACTCCATTCTTGAGGGAAGTCAGGGAAGGAAGTTCAAGCAGGGACCTAGAAGCCGGAGCTGATGCAGAGGCCAGGGAGGAGTGTTGCTTACTGGCTTGCTCCTCATGACTTTCTCAGCCTGCTTTCTTATAGCACCCAGGACCCCCAACCCCAAGGTGATAGCACCCACAATGGGCTGGGCCCTCTTACATCAACCATTAATCAGGAAAATGTCCCCACAGACTTGCTTGTGGGCCAAACTGATGGAAGAGTTTTTCTCAGTTGAGGGTCCCTCTTCCCAAATGACCCTAGCTTGTGTCAAGCAGACAATACAACAACAACAACAACAACGACAAAACCTAAACCTACACAGTAACCAAGAGCAATGGCAATAGATTGTATTGTTTAGTGGATCTCTAGAAAACTCTGACCATCAACCTAAGGGGAGTGTCTTAATTAGGGACTTTCAGTGCTGTGATAAAATACTGTGACCAAAAGCAACTTAAGGAGGAAAGGGTTTGTTTCATCTTGCCCTTCCAGTGAAGCCAGGGCAGGAACCTGGAGGCAGGAATTGATGCAGAGGCCATTGAGGGATGCCACTTACTGATTTGCTCCCCGTGTCTGGTTGCCTTCTTATAGTAACCAGGACCGCCTGCCCAGAGGTGGCACCGACCACAGTGACAGGAACCTTCTCATATCAATCATCAGTCAAGAATATGTCCTACAGACTTGCCTACAGGCCAGGCCCCCTTCCTGGTCAACACAAACACTAGCCAGCACAGGGAAGGATCATACACCTAGGCTGGGAGTTTTATTTGGCTAACCTGTGGCTTCTGGGAAGAACCCTATCTAGGGTAACTGCAATTAAATTCATATGGAATATGATATGAGTACATGTACATATACATATATGTGTATACATGGAAGCTTATAAAATAATAGGTTCCAATATGACTTTGTCAAACAGCTTTAGGGCTAGCTACCACTTGGCCCACCCTTTCCTCTGCTCTCCCCTCCTCCCATTTAAACCTCTTCCCCCACTAGTCCCTTTTCCCTTGTTGTCTTTATATGAATAACAACCTTATCTAATCATCTTCCCTGTGTGCTGAAACACACGGGCCCTGAATTCTCTTCCTGTCAGAGCAGGGTGGGGGGAAAGAAAATCCCATGCACAGATAGGTCTTCTCTAGCAGCAGCACTGTCCTCACTTCCCAGCCAGTGTCCCCAGTGGTCTTCCCTGGCTGTTGGCTCCGTGAATGTCTCATATTCAAAGTAACCATATTTCAACAATTGAAGAAAAAAATGGGAGGTTTTTTTTTTTTTTTTTTTAATTCCTGGATGATTGCTTTAGTGAGAAAGTAAAACTCACGGTTTCTGTCATGTGCTGTCATGAGTTATAATTGTCCAGGAATGCATTATCTTGCGAACAAGCCTCTCTGCCAGCACTAAATACATGCCCCAGTTTATCCACTCTGCTGTGGTTTTCAAAAGTGAACACCGATGGATTTTTGCAAGCTTTTGTGAGCAGGGAGCATCATCCGGCCTCTGATAGCTCTGTCATGTCACAAAGTAATTCAATTGGATTTCGAGTGTTGAAGTAGAGCGCAACACCATAAAGATCAATAAGAAAAGCAAAGCTTTGTTTGTGGAAAGGATGCCAAGGCACAGATCAATGAAAAAATACAAAAGAAGATGAAATGATAAAGGCAACTGCATATAATTTCCGAGTATGAGAAATCCAATAAAATATAAAAAATATATAATAATAAAGATATATCTGCAGCAAAGGTAGAGTTAATATTGAGTTGGCTTATGTATTAGTCTTTCACATGGATTAAAAATCCTTAACTTTTGTGTTAGTTACTTTTCTGTTGCTGGGACAAAAACACCATGACCAAGGTAACTCATAAAAGAGTTTGTTTGGGCTTATGGCTCCCAAAGGCTGGAGTCCACTATGGCTCCATAAAGGCATGGTGCAGGGGCAGGAAGCTGAGGGGTCACACCTTTAACCACAAGCACAAATTAGAACAGGCTGGAGCTCTAAACTCTCAAAGCCCTGAATTCCGGTGACATACTTCCTCCAGGAAGGCCACACCTCCTAAACTACCCCCAAGCACAGCCAACAACTGGGGACCAAGCTTTCAAATGCCAGAGACTATGGGGCCATCTTCAAACCACCACACCATCCTAATAAAGCAGTGGCCAAGAGATAACATCAAGGACATGATGGTTTTCAGAAAAAAAAAAAAAAAAAGAAAAGAAAGGCAAATAGCTTATAAGTATGAAAAAGAAAAAACACCCTCATGCTTTTTAGCAGTTGAAGGAATGAAAACTAAAATGAGATGAAGGCAAAGTCTTATCAAATTGGCTCCCCCACACACACACTTTAATGATCAGTCTTGATTCTGGCCCAGTTTCAGGAGCCAGAATTCCTTCACTGGTGTGTGTGTGTGTGTGTGTGTGTGTGTGAGAGAGAGAGAGAGAGAGGAGAGAGAGAGAGAGAGAGAGAGAGAGAGAGAGAGAGAGAGAGAGACTGTGGTAAGGGGGATGAGGTGATGCAGCCTCTCTCAGTTGTTGAGAAACAGGCTGTAAGAGCTCTAGAGGAAGAGTGGTGTCGGGGAGAGGAGGATGCACTTGCAGGCACCTGAGCTTGGCGGTAATTAGCAGTGCCATAGAACTGTGTGAAAGGGTTTTCACAGCAGGATTTTGCACTGGTGAAAAGCTGAAGACATGAAAAGCAACAAATGTAAATCATGACAAGGGTCACACTGACATTCAAAACTAGCAGTTTCAGAGTTGAAGAGGTGGCTCTGTGGTAAGAGCACACACAGCTCTTGCCGAGGACTCAAGTTTGGTTTCCAGCACCCACACTGGGTTGCTCACAATCACCTGTTACTCCAGGGGATCTGGCCATCTCTTCTGGCCTCTGTGGGCCATCCCCACACATGGACACAGGCACATCCTTATTTTAAACTAAATCTTTTAAGAAGGGAAAACTAGTTAGCAGCATTTGTAAGAGCAGTGTTTATTTAAATGTATTCACTGTTTAGTGGAGGTTTTAATACTTATTTAAATATGTTCAGTGTCATTCGTGAATGGTTCCACAATGTGTGACTGTTTCTACAACTGGGCCATGTTACTGGCACAGTAGTACACCAATATTATTAGATACAGGTGTAGACAGTGGGAAACAACTGCATGAAAGCCAGCGGTGTGTAAAAACAGTTATCTCGGGATGGCCAGATGATGGGTAATTTTAGCTCCCTTTGTGCTTTCCTACCCTTCCTAAATTTTCTAGAGTGCACATGTACTGTACTCCTTTAATAAGTGGGAAATTAGGTTTTAGAGAACTGAATCATGAGCAGAACTGAATGTTTGTGGAGATGACTCGTACTCTTTGCCCGCAGACTCTAGGCACCATTGTCCACACAAGGTGACTTCTTGCCTCTGTCATATTACCAGCTTCTGACCTCTTCCTCTGCAGTGGCTTCTTGGAACTAGTTGGTTGGTTGGTTTTTCTTTTTCTGTTTAACAGCCCTGGATGTCCTGGAACTCACTCTGTGGACCAGGCTGTCCTGGAACTCACTGAGATCCACGCCTCTGCCTCCCGAGTACTGGGATTAAAGGTGTGTGCCGCTACCACCTGGCTTCATTATTTTTACCAGGGCAGAAGCTTTCTCTGACTTCCCATAAGTCCACTCCCCCAAGCCTGGTATCCACCGTGCTCAAGACATGCTTCTCTGTTACACACATCTCTGAGGTGTTCTTCTTCCAACAACCTCTGTTGTTTCCCCTTAGGCTTTCTCCACAGACATTAACTGAGCAAATCCCATGTGTCAGGTACTGTAGGACAAATTATTGTAACTGTCTCCTGGGGGTGGGGAGTGGTTCTCTGTGAACCTACGTAGTATGCTCACCACTCTTCTGCTACTATAGCAGATACCTGAGGCAATCAACTTTCAAAGAAAAGTTTTGCTTTGATTCAAGTATGGAGGTGTGGCTGGCTGACCTCATCACTTAGAGCTTCACGAAAGGTGCTGTTCATCTCAGGGAGCCAAGGAGCAGTTAAGGAAAGAAACAGAATTCCATGCTCCTCAATGACCTGAAGACCCACTTCTTGAAGGTTCCACAGGTTCTGAGTAGCACCTCCAGGGATGTCTGCTATCTAATACAGTCCAGATTCTACAAAGGAGGCAAAGATCTTTCCATAAGTGATACATCAGCTGGTTGTAGGCCTGAGACCCAGCTGTAGTGGCCTCCAGAGCAAAGCCATGTTGCTTTGGGGCAAGGACAGAAGAGCTTGTGCGGCAGTCTGACACAGTGGGAATATAGCTGGCTGCTGAGGGTGAGCAGGAGAAGTGGCTGCACCGCCGCTCGTGTGTGTCCTGCTGACCTCCTAAAGCCGTATCCTCTCACTAGCTAGAAAACAGTATTAATAGCTAATGTTCTAGTGGCCTGCCCATCCTAATGTGGGTTGATCCTGACAGAACCTCCTGGGGAAAAACGGTTCTTTCATTTTATAGAGCAAGAAACTGAGGCCCCAGAAATATTAATTAAGTCATTTTTTTCCCATTTCACATAGCAGTTATCAGCCTCAAGTCTAAAGCTCCTTCATACTGTGTGTTGTCATTAATTCATGTGTGTGGCTGTCTTGGTTCTACACATCGTCACGTATAAAAAGTCAGACACCATCATAGGTTCTGTTAACCTAAGACTGCACAGTGTGCATGCAGGGAATAAATGAATTGGAATGAACCAGACGCTTCCCGGACCTGCCTTGATAATCGTCCAATGCTTGGGAGATTGTGGAGAGAAAGAAAACTACACACATCATACCCAAGCCCTTCCAAAGCATAACAGGTCAGAGCTGAATGAATTCACACACTTAGTCCCTACCTCACAAGCTCGGGGTGGCTTCAAGTGGGAAGCTCTCGTGGCGGGTGCCTTGTTGAACATCCTACCACTTCAAAACTGTGGCTTGACCGAACAGCTGCAAGAGCTCAGTCTGATATGTAAGAGACTCAAGCCTTTATCAAATATCCTTTTTTCTAAGCCTGAAGCTTTGGGGGAAGGGCTGAGTTCAAGTGGCTGGATTCTGATAGAATAGAGTCATAACGTACATGTTTGAAGGGGGTGCCAGACAAGCGAACACTTGCTTTGTCAGTGAACCCAAAGATAAACTGGCAAGCCAGGTGAGTGTGCAAAATTGTATTTGATGGGAACTGGTGGGCAGGCTACAGGCCATAATGGAAATGCCGTTGAAGGTTTGCTTGTCTGTGCAGAGTGAAAGTGCAAGCCTTCTCTCTCCATCACTCACCCCCTCACTCTCGCTCACGCTTGTGGGAGGTGCCAGGAGGTCGTGTAAGGACACTCAACCCATCTCATTCCACCCATAGCATGGCATTTGTTTAAACAGTGCCTGGAAATGGAATGGGGGAGGGGGAAAGGGGAATATTCACACACAACCGGCTCATCCTACTGAGGCATTCTGGCTTTTCTTGTCATGACCCTACCCCCACCCCATAAATGTCAGCTCTGGAGACAAGTCTCAGAGAACGGACTCTTTCATTACAGTGTAAGGTTTGACATTATTTGTGCTGCCTAGTGCTATTCTATTCTCTGTGTTCTCGGGAGGTAAGTGCATGTCACGGCCGAGTGATGCATTGCCCCTGTCTACTTTACTACTTATGGAGGCTAAGGCTCAGCGAAGCATGAATGGCCTGAGCTCCCAGTCCCAATAGAGGAGCTGAGGATCAGGCCAACTTTCTTACCCCAAGCCCAGACTTTTTGCCTGTGCACTCAACTTTCTTGGTCACTGAGCTCTGGCCTCCGTATCCTCCCTGCTTTGTCCTTCTGCCAAATTCTCCCAAATTCCTACCATGTTTGAGCTGACTGTCTTTGATGAGACTTGCCAGTTGTAACAGCTTATTACTGTCATTTATGCTCCTTGGTGTGTCTGCCACTTGTGAGGTATGCCATCTGCAGACAAGAAGCAGGAGATGGTGCTGATGAGAGCCGCTGTGGATTGGGGATGTTCTAGGGTACAGATTTGCTAAAGGGCAGATCTGAGAAACATGGGATCGTGGGTTTCTTAAAATCAGGCAGATAACACGGCACAGTTTTTCCATTCATCGTTCCATCCATTCCTGGACCCCAGCCTCCCCAAGAACCCTGCCGCTCTGAAGTTGTAAATGTCTCACTTTTCTCAGAATTCTTGCTCACAGTGCAGACTTATCGCTCCCTCTCAGCCTGTTTCCTATGGTGGAGATGAAGCTTCCTTAGATCCTTGAAGCAGACTGGAGAGGCACCTCCACCTCCTTTCCCTCCACAGTCACACCAAAAGCTCTGTTGGTGTCGGCTGTTCTTGTACGACAAGAGAATGACAGGCCACATGGATTTGAAAACACTGTGTGAAATGCCTGCTGCATCTGTTCATTCTGCCAGGAATGCCCATTCCCCTGTCCCCTGCCTCTTCCTCCCTCAGAGGTTGCTTCCCTCTGATGTTGCCTCTTAGGACATGACGATGACACCTGGTTTAAGTTCCCCTCATCCCGTTTGGGGCAGAGGAAAGTTGGACTGAGAACAAACCCATTTCTGAAATTCCTCCTACTTGCCATCCTTATACATGTTTCTGGTGTATTGCTCAAGATTTTTGTATTTTTCTCTTTAATCATTTCCTAACCACTGGGTCTAAGCTATATGGGCACAACGTTTTCTTCATAACTCTACCAAAATAATTGTCAGTGAGTTAGTAATGGGTGGGGGTCGGGGAATATAATTTTCACCCCTGTTCAACATACAGCCCACACAGGATGTCTAGTTCTATTTCCCATGCTACCCAGCCCTAACATCGGGCAATCATAAAGTGGAGTGAGCTTGCCCTGAGATCAGCCTAGATGTATACACTACCTGTTAAGAAGCAAGACCCACAGATGGCTTAGAAGGTACTACTTCTTCCCACAGCATAGCAAATGCTTAGGAAGTCTGGAAAGTTGCCCTTGCATCTTGTTTCAGAAAGCCACAAACTGCTGCTCCCCAAAAGGAAAATTATAGCTTTCCTATGATATTCTTGCTAGAAAAAAAAATACCCAAGTTGGATTGCTTGCCCCCCTTGTGTGGTTATGCTACTCCTCCAGCTACTGCAGCCTAAGGTGGTGAATTCCCTGGGCTCCAATGGGGAGGAGATACTGATACTGTCCCTGGCACATCCTGCTGGGCCTGGTGCTCTATAGCCATGGCCAAGGACAGGTGGGCTCATCTCTCTTGCTGCAATTCAGGAAGGCTACAAAGAAGTAATTCCATGACTCCCAGTGCAGCATATTGCCAATCAAAGCCTTGCTGACTTTCCCAGGATGCACTGGCTTCTCAGGGGGTCCATGTTCTGCCCCTGCCCTCAGCATCATACTCTACCACTCCAGCTTCAGTGACATACTATCGGATGTCACCCACATGGCCTGTGAGTGTTTTCCCACTACTGCCACCACCTGCTATGGAAAAGATTTTAGAGGTCACTTTAAATTCTGAAAGCAACATCCTTTGATTGCCTAGGCCCTGTCAACAGATGAAATCCCTCTGACCCTGGCTCCTCTCAGTATCAGGACAACCCACTTACAGGTACCTCTGCCCTTTCTTCCATCTGGTCTTAGTCAACTTTTGTTAACTCCCAAAAGAACTTTCTGCTTTCAAATAAACTACTAGGTGCAACTTGACACTGCCCCCCCTCAGCCTGGGACATTATACTCCAAATGTCAGAATATGAGGGACATGGGATGGTATCCTTCCCCAACCTTTTGTGGCCTGAACCCAAGTTTGGGTCAATCCCATTATGCAGATTTAGAAACATATAAATGAGGTGAGGGGTCTCACTCAAAATCCCACAAGTTTCTCCCAAGTCACTTTGTTTGTGTCTACTCATCTTTTGTTTGGAAAGTTGTTCGCTACTAATGTAAATTGTTTGTAAGTAAGTATTTGCAGAAAAATGTTTTACTAATTTTCCATATAGAAATAACTTATGGAGTACTAAAATCATTTTTCCAGAAGAAGAAAATACAGAGGTATGATCTATAATTTAGCTGGTAGAGTTAATCTGGTAAAGAGGAATCCGATGTCTCTGAACCCATCGTCATCCTCATGAATAGTGACATACGTTTATGGGCCTAGTCATCAATTTTAATGAGACAGAGATTCAATGAGCAGAAATGAAGAAAAGAACTATGAGTGCTTTATGTTGCTGAGGCTCAGTGTAGCATTGTGAAGCTTTTAGTTAAGCTGTATGTTTGCATGCCATTTGTGTGTGTCCCATGGGTACTGAGATTTTGAGCCTAAAACATGTCTCATCATGGGCCTCAGTCAAGCAAAGGCTGAGAGCTGCCTCTCAAGGGCCCAGAAGGCCTCCACCCAGCCATCTCTGTCACCACTTCCCCTGGCCACTTTAGATGCCACTTCCCTTTCTCCAACTGAACTTTCAAATGGATTTCTCTTTGCTCAGAGCCAAGTCATGCATTCCTGACTAGTTGTGCCATCTTTGGGCCCTTGTTTTTTCATTCTTACAAGATGACGGATAAGGGGAATGTCAGAAATAGCGATAGGCAAACACTAGATAAATGGCATTTGTGGTTCTCACTTGCATATCATGTTACAAATGAGGCCTGCTACTATTTTTAAAGGTTGCTCAATTTGATGTGGTATTTCTGCTTTCCATTTGCATGCCTATAGACATGTGTAAGGCAAGCTGGTGCTGTGTTGTGGAGCCCTGATGAAGATTTGCAGATATCTGTGGGCCTTTGTGTTACTTGAGATGGGTCAGTATGGAGAGGCTGCAGCAATCCTGGGGACTGTTGCAGAATGGCTCTCTTCACCACTGAATTTCTCTTTAGGAGCTATGCTGGTTTGCTGAGAAATACCACCGGTAGACTTGTGTGTTTAAGCGCTTGATCCCCAGTAGGTGTTGATGTTTGGGAAGATTATAGAATATTTAGGGGGTGCAGCTTTGCCAGAGGAAGTGCATCACTGGGGGTGGGCTTTGGGGGTTTATAGCCCCACCCCACTTCCAATTCCCTCTCTCTGCTTCCCGGGCGTGGAAAAAGATGCCATCAGCTAGTTTCCTATTTTTGCTGCCTTGCCATTATGAACCCTCTCTCTGGAACTGTAAACCAGCACCCCCCCTTTCTTCCTTAAGTTGCTTTTTGGTCATGGTGTTTTATCACAGCAACAGAAGAGTAACTAATAGAGGGACTCATTGGGAACGTACAGTTCAGTGGTGTCTGCGAACGAACATCTGAATGTTTGTAAAATTGGGAGACAGCTAAATGCCTCTAAGTGCCAGGCCCTGAAGCCCGTGCACACTGAGCTGGGTGGCATGTACAAATGAAAGGCTAAGAGTCCTCATTTCAGTGCCTGGCAGTTGCCGTCAGACATGGCAGCTCATGCCCTGAAGACACAACTCAGAGTTGAAAGGAGGTGAAATGAAAAGGAATGAAACAGAGCCAGCTTTCCAGCCCTCATCATCTTAAATATGGAGACTTGGCATAAGGCAGTGCACCTCAATTCAGGAGCCTTCATGGTAGGGCCAGGCTTCAGGCTGGATATACGACATTGCTAAATCTCCATTTGATTGTACGTGATCGGTCATCATGGTTCCATATCCTGAGGAGAGTGTGGCACCACAAGGTATCAGCAGATGGGGCAGGGGGAGTCTGCCTGGACCTGGATTTCTTGCCCAAGTCTCCTGCTCTACTAAAATATAAAAGTAAGAGCACACATTTTAAAGGATGTGTTGTATACCGTCACTTACAGAACAACTCATAACTGCCTGTAACTCTAGCTCCATGTCCATGGGATCCAGTGTCTTGTGGCTTTAGCAGGCACCAACACTCTTATGCACATAACCACACACTTGTGTGCACGCGTGCGCACGGACACACACACATATTCACAGATAAATATATATATATATATATATATAGCATTTAAAAAATAAAATTTTAAAAATTTAAATAAAGAGTAATTTATCTAAAAGTAAGAATTGACATAAAAATGACTTCAAAGAGAGGTACCATCAGAGGGGATTGTCTTATAAGGGAGGCAGTGGGGACCTCTAGCCCAGCCACTGTCCTGTCTGAGACAAAATTCCTGCATCAATAATGCAGAGTAGCTCAAAGAAGACAGTGAGATGCTCTCGGGGTGTTTCCAGGACCCTGAGCACCATTGTCACTTTGTAGGCTGGTGAGCATCATGCCACCCACACAAAAGGACAGATGAGACTGTCTCAATGAAGAACCCGGCTAGCTCTCCACGGTTAACAGCATAAAGCGGCAGGATGCATTTTTGTTAGGCCCCTCGTTTGTTTTTCGAGATTTTTCTCCTCCCTACAGCAAAGGGACAGCCTGTAAATTGGCTTTGCTAATCTTAGACTCCATCAATTATTCCCCAGCTGGCTCCTCCTGTCCTTCTCCTATAGATGTCACAGGCCACACTGTCCTGTGTTTCTCAATCTTGAAATAAATACATTACTATTGGTTTCTATGGCTTTGCTCTGTTCTGACTGTCAGCCTATTCTAAAAATATTTTCTCTCCTCTCTCCAAGCTTCACTTAGAGGAAACTTCCCGTGATGATTAGTACTCTCGCAGCAGGCTTTATCTACGCTTCAACACTGGTGATTAGATTGTACTTCTGATGTATTGATCACTTAATGCCTGAGGGAAAAAGAGCATGGCTCATAAATGATCTGTGCCTACATTTCTGTTTAACACCGTGTTGCTCGCAGGGGTGAATGAGAGGAAATAAAATGTATCCATTAATCTAAGTGAATTTAACTCAAGTTATACATGTTAGTCTATTACATCATTTTTATTGTGTAAGGAGACCGTTGTGTAGAGTATTGGGCATCTAGAGGTTTCATATGTAAAGACAGATTGATCATTAAGTCCACACTCAGGAAAACATAACATAGACATAGAGAAATGCATCCTACTTGTCATTTTTCCTCTTTAAAAAGGCATGGATATAGCCACGTGAGGCAGGCACCATGTAGTGTTAATGGCTCTCCTGGCAGTATCCTCCAAGGTCTTAGATAAAAGATCAGATGCTTTCTAGACAGACTTGTGATGTTAACAGTGTGTGAGTGTGTGTACACTCACTTTTGGGGGTGAGACAGGCCCTGGATTCATACTCAGCCTTCAGTACCTATTGAATGACTCACTTTTTGTTGTTGTTGTTGTTTAGGTTTTTTTGGAGGCAGAGTTTCTCTGTAGCTGTGGAGCCTGTCCTGGAACTCACTGTGTAAACCAGGCTGACGTCAAACTCCTAGAGATCAGCCTGCCTCTGCCTCCTGGGTGCTGGGATTAAAGGTGTTTACCACCACCACCCAGCTCTCCACTTTTTTTTTTTTTTTTTTTAGAGAAGGTCTGCTATGTAGCCATTCCTGACCTCAAACTGAGCAGTAGTCCTCCTGCCTCAGCCTTCCAAGTTCTGGGTTGACATCTACAAGAAAATTAAATCATAGATGATTTCTCGCAAGGAGAGCACCATACTTAAAATCTGTCAAGATAACAAAGAAACACACTTTGGGGGCTGGAGAGATGGCTCCGTGGTTAAGAGCACCTGATGCCCTTACAAAGGTCTTGGGTTCAATTCCAGCACCTACATGGCAGCTCACAGTTGTCTGTAACTCCAGTTCGAGGGCATACACATAGTGCACATACATACATGCAAGATAAACACTCTGCATATGATATTTAGCAATAGAAGGTTTTTAAGTGAGGAGGGTGGCTGTTGTGAGGAGAGTCCTTTGTCACAGCAACAGCTGGCCTGTTGTGGCTCTTTGTTCTGAAGCTCTCCTCCCTCTGAGGAGTGAAGTGACACTGTACACTGAGCCAGGCAGGCCTGCACCCCATCCTTGTTTGTGCCGCTGGAGGGGCTGTGAATGCTATATTTTGACTGACAGTCCCCGCTGAAGAGATCACTCTGGCCCTCGAGGAAGCCAGGCTGTCTGACCACTCAGTCCATAGCTTTGGGAGCAAGAACATTTCCCATTGAGGGTTTCAGACTCCGCCCTGGAATCCAGCAGTCTTCAGAGCTACTCAGCTTAGTGGCTCCCCAGAGGCTTCTGGGAGCTGAATGCCATAGGCAAACTTTCTTCCGACTAGGCATGGCTCTATGAAGAGATAATTTTAGACCTCAAACTTTGACCTAGTGAATAGAAGAATGATGTAAATGGAGAGAAACGAAGAGGAAGGAACTCACAGAACAAAGGAGGAAATGATGGGATTTAAACTGTCTTGTGAGATCCGAAGGGTTTTTTAATTCCTTAGTAACTGATAGTGGAAAGGCTGATTCTTGTTTGATGATGCATTAATTTGTGATGCTCCATGGGTTAAGAACTGCTAAATATTTGGTGCAGTTTTGAAATCCACTGTAATTACATTTGGCTTTGTACCGATCAGTGCCTTGCATAACTACCCTGGGGGCATTCATTTACTGCGGCCACTGTGACAAATGCTGTAAAACAACAGTCATTACTTTTAAGTGTGGGAGGTCAAGCAGGATCTGCTTGATTGGGTTCCTTCTAAAACCCCTAAGCAAAAGCCCTTTCCTTGACTCTTTTTGGCTCCAAGTGACAGCCTGTGTTTCTTGACACCTAATGACTTCCACTCTGGCCTCTGCTCACACAGCTGCAGAGTCCCCTCTGACTCCGCCCCTCCCCACTTGATTTTATAAGCTCAGGACCTTTGTGATTCATTTAGGACACACTCTAAATAATCCTGAGCCATCTCCACATTGCAATACCCTCAACCCCTGAAGAATGTTTTCTGCCACCAAAGGTAATACATTCCTTCCCTTGCTCTTGGGGTTAGGATGCTGGCACATCTTTGAAGAACTGTAAAGCCTTGTGTTAAACCAGCAGCTTAGACTAAAATCAACCAGTGAAGAAAAGGTGGAGCACAGCAGTGGGAGCTTTAGTGAGGCCAGTGGGTCCTTGTATAGAATTTCTATAGAATTGTATAGAATTTCTATAGTTTAGCACATGCATATGTGACAATCTCCAAGTATTATGTGGGTCCTGGGGATCGAACTCAAGCCATCAGGCTTGGTGGCAAGTACCTTTACTTGCTGAGCCATCTCCCTGGTCCCTCGTCATTATTCTGCTGGTTTGACGCATTATCCACTGTTTCCGAGGGTTCACTACCCACTGGGGGCCTCCATAGGCACCAAGCAAACTACAGTTACACCGGCTCATTTCCTCTGGCTATGCCATGTCTTTTCCTTACATTTAGCCTATAACTGGTTGTTAGCCATGGCCCAGAGCAACAGCATGAACTTGCAGCTTTGCACATCATTTCCTAGGAAGGGCAATAATGTTCTCTGGCTTCCCTTTGTTACTCCCTGAGCAACACAGTGTAGAAGGCCCCAGGAAGAGCTTTCTTAGTAGATAACTGCAGTTGGGGGCCAAGGGAGCAGATACCACTGATGCCAGAGAGAAGGTCCTGTCCCGGGTTGTTGGGTAACTGATACATGCTGACAACACCTGAGGTGCTTTGTGTGTGAAGTCCCTATGTTGAGCCAAATGGAAAAACTCCATGTAAAAGTTTGGCACTCCTGGGTGTTAAGCCGGGAACTTTAGAACAAGCACCGGTGACCATGGAGGGTGGGAGTGGCTTAATGATGGTGGGCACAGAAGACCTCTGCAGTTCTGTTGATGCTGCTGGAGTCACACCTCTCACCAAAGGGGCTTGTGTAGACAGAGGTTTCTGTCCTGCCCGGTCCTGTAGCCATTCAGTCCCAAATAACACAGAGAAGCTTATATTAATTATAAACTGTTTGGCCTATTGCTCAGGCTTATCACTAACTAGCTCTTACAACTTAAATCAACCCATCATTCTTATCTATGTTTAGCCACGTGGCTTGGTACCTTTTCTCAGTAAGGCATTCTTGCTTCCTCTGTGTCTGGCTGATGACTACCTCTCTGCCTTCCTCTTCCCAGAATTCTCCTAGTCTGGTTGCCCCACCTATACTTCCTGCCTGGTTATGCCAATCAGTGTTTTATTAAACCAATACGAGTGATAAATCTTTACAGTGAACAAGAGCATTATCCCACATCAGGCTTGCACCTGGCTCTAAGTACTGGCCTTTCTCCATCCTTACCTCTGTAGGGAGAACCAGGCTTCCCAGGGCTTCTCTCAATGGGTGGTGAACCATGTCATAGGTTCCCCAACATATAGTGGAGATTTGTTGAGGCCTAATTAAAATTCATATTCATTAAGCATTTACTAACATGATAGGCATAGATACTGGCCCTTCGCATAAGATAGAGCATTTAATACTCAGAACTATGTTAGGCTGATCCCACTATTTTAAAGAATAAATGAGCACAGGGTGATGAAGTAACTTTCCCAGGGCAACAGAGCTAATTAAAATTGTCACAAAACCCAAACAGCTTGAGGCTGAAGCCCACCCATTGCCAACCATTGTCCTACCAAAGGGTACTAATGCTCATATGTAAAGATTTTTTTTTAAAGAAAATTCTTCTGGGACTGGAGAGATGGCAAGTTTGGTTCCCAGTACCCACATGGCAACTCACAACCATTGGTAACTCCAGTTCTAAAAGTTACCTACATCTTCTGACTTCTTCAGGTATGAGGCACACAACTGGCACACATGCATACATGTAGGCCAACACTCATAGACATATCTTTACAAAAGAAAATTCTTATAATATTCAAAGTCTCTGAGGATATTGCATGGATGAGTTCACTTGGTTCTCAGAAAAGCCCTAATGTGTGTTTGGTTAGTTCCAACACATAGGCAATAACAGTTTTGTAACTGTGACTCACTGGGCAGTTAACGGAAACACTGGGAACTGACTTCACACCAAAACAAAAATACACTGGGACTGAAAGCAGAGGGAAAGACAGAAATAGTACCCAGGTTACATGCTAGCATGACGGGACTTCCCAGGTTCTGCAAAGAACTCCATCATACCAGATATACACAGATATATATAAAGTCTGTCAGCAGCCCTCAGGGAGTTAGCAGCTGAGGTGGCTGGCTCTGACATGACCCACTGTAAGCACAGATAAGCTTTGAGACTCAGGAGACACCACGGTGAGAAGACAAGGGCTCTGGTCTGTTCCAGTATGTTTTCTAAAGACACAAGAAGACGCCACCTGTGCATAGCCTCTTTCCTGAGAATTTCCTTGATAACTTGTGCGAAATAAAAGTCCAAGGGTGAGTGAAAGGTGATGAAGGCCCCAGACATGAGGAAGGAAGTGACCTGGGGACTGAGATCCAGGAATGGTGATTTGAGAGGCAGAGAGGACCACATCAGGATTTCTGGGGCACAAGTGGGGTGACGAAATGAAGAGTGAGACAGAGAGTTGAAGCAGGCGATGGTAATAACTCAGTCCAAAGCTTTTATCAAAGACAGTAAGAAGCTATTGAATATGGAAGTGTAAAAACCAGTGTATGTGGGAGACTCTATAGTCCTGTGTCTGGGGTCTACATTTTCATCCCTAGTTCAACTTTACAAAGAATCAGCTTTGGTGAGGTTCAGTTGAGTTTTTAAGTTATGATGATAGAGCATGAGATCCGTGGACCAAAGTGGTGTTTCCTGAGGAAAGGTGATGATTTCTTTCCCAATACTACCAACATAGAGCCACAGTGTAGTGGTTTAAGGATGGGATTATCCAGACTGGAGAGAAGGCTCAGCGGTCAAGATTGAGTGATGTTTTTCCTGAGGACCCGAATTTGGTTCCCACACTGGACAGCTCACAACTGCCTGTGACTCCAGCTCCAGGGGATTCAGCGCCCTCTTCTGGACTCTCCAGGCATCTGCACTCACATGTACACATGCCTACATATAGACACACGCACACAAATATACACATAATTAAAATGAAATAAATCTCAAAAAATGTAAATTATCTTACAGCTCAGTATATAAAAAGTCCAATATTTACTGAAATGGGATGACAAGTACATTTCATCTTCTTAGAGCTTGCAGGGGTTGCCCATGGTCCTTGACTTGTGGTCTTCCTCTATCTTCAAAGCCAAACAAGTGTTTCTTTTGCTGTCCTGTCTCTGGTCCTGTCTTCATCATCATTGTGAATTCCCTTCTCTGTTCATATCTGTGTCCTAGAAGTCTTGGTATTGTATCATTTGTCTCCAAAACTGTGTCACCACAAAAGACAGGAGTCACGATGATGACAGGTGGAAAGCAGGGACAGGTGGAAAGCAGTGTCAAGACTTAGATGCACAGCAAGTGTGACAGTTCCAAAGGCAGAGAGAAGATGGCACATCCAAAAGTATATCTGGTGAGTGTGAATTTTGTAGTAAAATAAAATAGTTTATGTACAAGCTGTACCTGTGATAGAAAAAAAGTTTAAACACTTCTAGAGAGCCCAATGTGGTAACTGAGACACACCTGCAACCCTGCCCTTTGGATGTGGAGACAAGAGGAGTTCAAGGCCAACCTCAGCTACACAGAAAGTGTGAGGCCAGCTTGGGCTACATGAGACCTTGTCTGTGCTAGCCAAACTAGAAAAATAAGTAAGTGAGTAAATAATTTGATTCTTCTACATGGTCTTTATCATCTTGAGGAGGTAGTTTGAAATGTCATTATTAAGAATTTCAACAGACATTATTAACAGATATTTATTAGCTCATACATTGGTATTGCCAGATTAGCTCATACATTGGTTTTTACAGATTGGGTTTGTTGGGGGGGTATTTTTTTATTAACTAATTAATTAAAATTGGAGACAGGTGCTCACTAAGTAGCCCTTGTCTGACCTGGGATTCACTATATAGACCAACCAGAACTCAAGCACAGGGGTCCACCTGCCTCTGCCTTCTGAGTGCTGGGATTCAAACCCTGTCTTCCCACACCCAATGAGGGGTGGTGCTTTTTGAGATAGCCTCTCACTATGTAACTCAAGCTAATATTCAAACTTGTGATCTTCCAGGTTCTAGGATTATAGATGGTACCATTATACTCTGGATTCTATTGACTCCATAAAGATTATATTTACTTCCAACCACAAGTGTTCTAGCAGGAAAGCAAACGTTTTTCATGGAAAATAGGTCCAAGAGGACAGATTTTATTACATTTCCCCCAATTTCTTATGTTTTGTTTTTTATGATTTATTAAAAAGCCCTGATCACATGTCATTGGAATTCTTGATTATGGTTAAATAAATAATACATACATTCATTTAAAGAAAATACTACTAACCTTGAGCAAGAGGTACTGGGCTGGAAATCCAGGGCCCTGTGATCAATTAGTAATGTCTGCATGGGTGACAAATTTGGAACTGGAAATCTATGTGGTGCGCATTTTCTGTCCTTGATAAGTCTACGTGGAGTCAACATAATACAACTCTCCCCGAACCATGCCACATTTGAATAGGTGTCTTAGTGGAAGGAAAGCACTTGGACTCTGGAATCCGACTCCAGCTATACATCTATCTAGTTGTATGACTGCAAGAGGCAGCCATCTCTTCTGTGCTCTGTGAAATGGGTCCAATAATACCTACCTATAAGGCATGATGGGTAGACTAATTCATCAGAACAATAGCACATAAAGCAATTGGACCTTTGTAGACCTTTCCAAGTAAGAACTGCTGTGTTCATGTCTATTTTTACTTCACACACTTCATGCTCAGCTTCCTCTCATGACGTGGTCTTTAGGTCTTGAGGCTGTGATGGGAAGCAGGGCTAGACCAAACTAAGCCAATCACATTGTACTCCTCTGAAGCCAATCATCCACTCAGAGTTAAACTCTGGCTCCTCTCAGAACAACTGAGTCTTCCCTCTGGGGAATTTGTGAACTGTAGCTGGGGAACGAGAGACCTTTGGTTTCTGTTAGCGTGTGACCATAGGGCTATGTGGGTATGAAGTCAAGAAATAATGTCTGGCAGCGTAGCTTCCAGAAGCGAGGCACCTGGGCCAGGCTGGACTGTCTCCTCTCTGGGCCTGGTATTTGGCCATCGTTCCTAGGATTCACTCTGCAGCAGCCTCCACTCCCACCCCAAGTACTCACTGCAGGCTGTCTGTTTCCAATCTCATTCACTTTAGACAGGATCCAGACTCAAAATCCTCCTGACCCATGTTGTAATTATTATTCCTAAGACATTTGATCTCTATAGTCTATCACTTACTTATATCTCTGATCCACTCTTCATATTTTCCCCTCTTTCCCAATGCAAGGAAGTCTTAGAACCCAAAGTTGCTTTCAAAGACTTTTCTTATAACCGTTGTGTTAAATAACTGAGCTATAAAAATTTACTGCTGATGACATAGTGGAAAAATGTGTTTCTTGAAGAGGCATAAGTAGATAAGATTTATTCCCTAAAATAGGTGTCATTGAATGACAAGTTAAATTCAGTACCTTACAGAACACACAGTGCCACAGTTGGTTTTCGTTTGTTTGTTTCTTTTGAAGCTGTTCAGGAAAATTGGTTCTGCAGATTGAAATAACCCCCAAACCCCACCTCACAGTGTCCACTGTGGCCATAGAAATGTCCCAGGCAAGCACACCAGCCAGGTGGAGACCTGGAGCATTGTGGGTTCAAGGTGCTCTAACTCTTATCTTCATCCCTGCCTCCCCAGGGTCTCGCCATAGTTCCGAGCCCCAAAGAGGGAACTCCATTGTCACACTTGCATCTGTCCCCGGATGTCACCCCTCCCAGAGTAACTTCTTTCTCCCTAAAGCACTTGCCTTTCTAGGCTCAAAGATGCCATTCTTAGCTAGCATGATAGGGCACACCTAGAGTCCCAGCACTCATGAGACAGACAAACCATTCAAGGCTATCTTGGCTCCATAGTGAGGTCAGCCTCAAACACATAACAGGATACATAATGGACTCTTCTTCAAAAAATAAACAAAAATTCTGTTTTCAGCCTCTTCTAAGGCAGCATCTTACAATTTCATGTTCCTTCCAAACTAAGGAAAATGACTTTCCCATAAGTGATGTAGAAAAATTAGATCTGTGATTTCAACTCACTGTGTGTGCATAGTCAAACGTACAGGCACCCACATACATACAGACACATGCATGCACACACGCATATGCATGCAGATACAGACACACACATGCATGTACACATGCATGCAGGCACACACATACATAGACACAAACTCAAGCATATATATATACATATGTGTATATATATACATACACACACATACATATATATATATATATATATATACAGGTACACACAGACACACAGACACATACCCACACACATACAGGCACAGATGTATGCATACACATGTACACAATGTATGTGTATATATTGTATGTGTACTGTACACACATATGTATGCATGCATGCATGCATACACTCATACCCTCACCCTTGAGAAGTTCTCTAAATTATTTAGAAGTCTACCTATGTGAAATGATTAGAAATCACAACTAAACAGACACTCATCAATAGGCACCCAACCAAGAGGCAGCCACAGGAGAGCGTTCCTATTTCTCTCCCCAGAGAGGACCACACGCAGACCAAACATTTGCTCGCTAGTTTGCATGTCAGCTAAACACCTATATATTGTTTAGTCTGTTATACCAACATTTAGTTATTTCACATTGATTCCTTAAAATACAGGTTCAAATTATTCTGAATAACACAGAGATTAAAGGAATACTTTTATTTATGAATGCCTCATGAATCAAACTTTAGTTGTGCCTTTGTATCAGAATGATAATTCTGTGACCCTAAAGCTGCAGTAGACTGCATCACTTGAGGTGACCAAAATGAACTGTACCCAGAAACATTTGGAGAACTAACACGCTTAGGAAAGATCCAGGCAATGGTCAGGATGTCACAATTCGCACGAGTCTGGTCAGTCTGACTTCTGACTGTGTAAGCTGCAGTGTTTAGGGTTCTTTGTTCTGACATGAGAGCACTTCCCTTTAGACCAGTGGTTCTCAACGTACTTCATGCTGTGCTGACCCCCAACATAAAATTATTTTAGTTGCTAAAACGTGTGTGTGTGTGTGTGTGTGTGTGTGTGTGTGTGTGTGTGTGTGTGTGTTTTTCGAGACAGGGTTTCTCTGTATTGTTTTGGAGCCTGTCCTGGAACTCACTTACTCACTTTGTAGACCAGGCTGGCTTTGAACTCACAGAGATTCACCCGCTTCTGCCTCCTGAATGCTGGGATTAAAGCCATGAGCCACCAATGCCCGGCAAGTCATAAATATTTTTGAAGATAAAAGTTTGGCATAGGGAGTCCTAACCCACAGGTTCCAATCCTCAGTGGCCTGTTTGTCCAACCATGTGGATGACATAAGAATAACAAGCAGAGACTTGTGTGTGTCATTTATTTTCTTGATATCACAGGGCTAGGGCAGGGTGCACAAGTAGGAGGTCAGAGCCAGAAAGTGTGCTTTTGAGCCCCAGCACTCTCTCCATAGCTGTGGGACTCCAGACATGGCACTGGGCTCTGAGCATCAGTACCACAAGTACAGGATGAGAAGGGCACCTTAAGCTGTGTATCCCCGTATCCAACAATGTGTGCATGCACTTCAGAAGTCCTGAAACCCACAAGAACTCGAGGAGTCACTATTAACTTTGTAGTTGGGACCCACAGCCTCAGACTCTTCATTGGGAGCTTCCATCGTTATATGGAACTTTTGCTCTCCGATGGCCACTGAGGAAATGGAAGGTATGTTTTATTCACTCTCTGCTTACTGAGGGATGGGCTTGAAAATATAAAAAAAATAAAAGTGGGGCAGATAATCCCAATACTTAGTTGACTGAAGCAAGAGAGGCTACCCTGGGCTAGTCTTTAAAAAGGGATAGAGTGAGGGCAGGAGAGGTGGCTCAGTGGTTAAGAGCACTGGCTGTTCTTGCAGTAGTCCAAGTTTCAGTTTCCCAGCACCCACATGGTGGCTCACCACAATCTGTAACTTCAGCCCCAGAAGACCCTACACTGGTTTCTGGCCTCAGGCACCATCAGGCAAAACACTCATACACATGAAAATCTATAAATCCAGAAACACAATTTGAATAAGCACAAAAGTTGTTTTAATCTTTTAGTATTTATTACCTTCTTTTTAACTATGTGGGGAGAGTATGCACACGTGTGTGTAGATAGGGACTCCAATGAAGCTGGAGTCACAGGCTGTTGTGAGTCCTCTAAAATGGTATTGGATACTGAGCTAGAATCTTCATAGGAGGAATGTATTGTCTTAAGTACCAAGCCATCCCTCCATCCCCAAGGCTGCTGTTGTTGTGGGGTTTTGTTTTGTGTTTAATTTTTTTTTTTGAGACAAGGCTTCTCCATGTAACAGTCCTGGCTGTCCTGGAACTCACTTTGTAGACCAGGCTGGCCTTGAACTCACAGAAATCTGCCTGCCTCTGCTTCCTGAGTGCTGGGATTAAAGATATGTGCCACCACCACTGTCCTCAAAGGCTGTTGTTTTTTTAAGATTTATTTATTCAATGTACATTAGTGTTTTGCCCACATGTATCTCTGTACGAGGGTGTCAGATCCTCTGGAACTGAAGTTACAGACAACAGTGAACTGCCACGTGGGTGGTGGGAATTGAACACTGGTCTTTTGGAAGAGCAGTCAGTGCTCTTAACCCTAAGCCATTTTCTCCAGCATCCTCCAAAGCCTGTTTTTAAAGGAAGCTTTTGAAGGAAACAAGAGCACATACTTTTTTTAAAGATCTATTTATTATGTATAGTGTTCTACCTGCATGTATGCCTGCAGACCCCAAGAGGGCACCAAATATCATTACAGTTGGTTGTGAGCCACCAAGTGGTTGTTGGAAACTGTTGGGGACAGCAGCCAGTGCTCTTAACCTCTGAGCCATATCCCCAGCCCAAGAGGTGCTCTCCAACTAGACACATATTAGGAAATCTAATTAACGTCTTAGGCAAATACTCCCTTTTCTTCTTGTTTTTTTTTTTCTCCTCTAAAAGCAGGTTTCTTAGGTAACATTTCTTGTCCTGTCTCAAAATGAGATGAATTGTGAACTCTTCACTATGTCCCTGCTCAGACTTGACAGCTGAGTGTGACTGTCAACTAAAGCAAATGAGAACACTCCCCCCTCTCTCCTCTGAGCGTGGGAGAAGCTATATTAACTGCCTGTTGGGAAGGAGGTTGTTGAGGGGGAGAGTTCAAACAGTCTCAATGATAGGGGGCCAGTGATGACTCAGGACTGGGCCAGCTCAGAAGGAGTCACCTCCAGCAACTCTTCTCATGGCTCCACAAGATGGAATGCTCCAGGGCCTTAGCTGTGAGGATCATGCAGCCTCAGGAAACAATTGTATGAGTAAAAGCAGAATGCACCGGCGTTCTTTCTTGGCTTGGGCACAAATACCATCCTCAACGGTTACCAGTAAGATTGAATACCAGTCAAACACCAAGCTGACTCTTGTTATCATAGGAAAACAGATGTTGTCAGGGTCGTTGACATTCAGGAAAATCACTCAACTTTATTTTAGTGAATGGCTTCAAGTTTTCTCAGGGAACAATGTTTTCAGTTGATGGTTGATACTAAATCAACCTCTCTCTCAGGCATCAAACAGCCTTGACATCAAATAAGTAACAGAGAAGGAAATGAAAGACAAGGAGTATTGGTAAATCAGTTTCCAATGTGGACATTGCAATGCAGGCTTATAAAGTGTGTAGTTGGTTTGGTTACAGAAATTGTGTTGGCTGATCTTGGTTGTCTATCTCACCTGGAAAGATGGAACCTCAAGTGAGGAATTGTCTCTATCAGATTGGCCTGTGGGCATGTCTGGAGGTGTGTTTTCTTGATTTATGATTGATGTGGGAGGGCCCAAGCCACTGTGAGCGGTGCCATCCCTAAGCAGGTTGTCCTAGGTAGTCGAGCAAACCAGATGAAGCAAGCCAAGAAGCATGTGCCTCCTTGGTCTCTGCTTGAGTTCCTGAGCTGGAGTCATTGGATGATACATTGTAACCTGAAAGCCAAGTAAACGCTTTCCTCACAGAGTTGATTTTTGTCAGTATTTTGTCTCAGCAACAGATGGCAAACAAGAATAGAACTAAACCTCACAGGACTTAGAATCTGGGTGTTTCAGAGATGGTTTTATTTTGTTGTTGTTTTGAGACATGTAGCCCAGGCTAGCCACAAAACTTGCTATGTAACCTATGGCAGTCAAGTGCTGGGTTTCTAATAGGCAGAAGCAGCCTGCTGGTTGTAGTGTTGCTGAAGATTCCCTCTTCTGTTTGGTCATTCCCCCTTCCGTCCATGGCTCCCCAAGACCCCAGTTGTGGCTAAGTGGTGGCACGTCCCTCTTGTCCTGTCTGTCTGCCATCTTAACCTGACCTTCCTGACTTCTCCTCAGCCGTCTTCTCTGTATATAATTCACTCCTCAGAGGTACGTCTCCGACACCCACCTGAAAGTAGTTGCTGGCTAGCATGCCATTTGGTCTTTCTCTGGGCATTTGTTTCATTAACATTTTTGTATCCCTCCATTAATTTTTACTTTTTGATCTGGGCCAGCAGGACCTCATCTGTCTTTCTCATCATGGTAACCTCAGGGCTTGGAGCAGGATTCATAGTAGATGCTCTTGTAAAATCCACTTTGAACAATAAATGAACCACTTTAAGCAACAGGAAGACCCCTTAATGGAAACTGATGGCATTTCCTCTTTTGCCTTTTTAATGAGTTCTCTGGTTAGTCTAGCTACATTCCTAAGGACTGAAGAAGAAAATGAAGTGGAAACTTATTCTCCCTGGCTGATTCCTTTTTTTCTGACATTTGCATTTGTGCTGTGCCTGGTGATGGGCCAGGCCTCCCTCCCCTTATCTCTGTTGCATCCTTCCTCGTGAGATACTATGGTAGCCGTAAACTCCAAGCTCTGACAGAAACAAGGAGCTTCCATGCTTTTCTGGTGGCTGTCCCATTTTGCCCCAATCCTCTCTACTTTTGACTGCAAGTAGGAAGCACAGTAGGCTAAGTGGTGGGGTCCCATCCGAGTTAACCTGTCAGAGGCCCTCCCTCACCTGTGTGACTACAGCCCCTGACTCTCAGCCAACTACACCCTTCACCTACGGTATGGGTGAGGCCAAACCCATTGACCTAAGTAGAAATTCAGGGGTAAAGAATTTTTTGTTTACTTGTCCTTGAAGGTCTATTTATGGCATCTTAACCATGTGACACTCTTGAGACTGTAGTTACAGAGTTTTGTTTGGGAAAAATCTAGAACATTCCTTGTTTTGATTTCTCCATTTGGGATTTTGTATTGAGAATAGGTTTATCTCCGTATTCCCCTCAGCACTAACTGTCAGCCAGTCCTCACCCTTCTCTTTACCGCAGCCTCAGAGGCTACTGTGTGGTTTTTCTGGTTTTGAAACACTCTTCCTGTTTGCTAGGCAACTGGACCAGATTGCATAAATTGTAGATTTCATAACTGACAATGAAAAGGAGGGAACTGCAGGAGCTCCTTCTAGCACTGGGACTTGTCCTGGAGGATGGAGAGTCCAGAGGCAGTGGATGAGGTTTGGGGGAATGAAGATATAGGTTTAGGAGAATTTGAAAACAAAACCGAACTTCTCTTGCCCTAATTTCCTTTACATATATTTTAACAAACCCATGTGCAAGTCCATTCTCTTTCATGGATGTTTATTTCTTAAATTTTTATTTTCATCATTGTAGAAGAAATTCCCTGTCATGACCCAGAGAAAGAAAAAAACAAAGAATTATAAGAGATAAATCATATGTAATTCTGCTTTATATGGAGGCAAATTAACATTTGTGCCTTCCCCCCTTGTTTTTAATAGTTCTTTGAGAATTTCATATAACGTATGTTTTTAAAGGACTTACTTATTTTTATTTCATGTGTGTAGGTGTTTTGTCTGCATGTAAGTGCTGTGCATGCAGTGCCCATGGATGCCAGAAGAGGGCGTCAGATCCATGGAACTGGAAATATAGATGGTTGTGAGCCACCATGTGGGTGCCGGGAATCGAACCCTGGTCTTCTGGAAAAGCAGTCAGTGCTCTTAACCTCTGAACCGTCTCTCCAGCCTCACCTACAATGTATTTTAAGTGCATTCACTCCCCCTCCCTGAACTCTGCCCAGATCCATCCCTCCTTCCTTTCTCACCCAGCGCATTTGAGTCTTATTTTCTTGATGTATTTATATCCATTGTGTTTTGGTATGCTTTTTCATTCTGATTCTCTCTCTCTCTCTCTCTCTCTCTCTCTCTCTTCTCTCTCTCTTCTTCTCTCTCTCTGTGTGTGTGTGTGTGTGTGTGTGTGTGTGTGTGTGTGTGTGATTATAATTTTCATGCTTTTATCCTGTGTTTTAGAAAATTTGCTGGATTTCAGTTAGCTCTTTAATTCTTCCAGGCTCTTTGCTTCCTACATCGGAAGTCTATAGTCAGTTCTAAATCTCTATCTACTATGGGAGCATGTTTTCATCCCTGAAGTGTGAACCGGGCCCAGTGGCACTTTGGGCCGTTAATTTTCACTCATTTCATCTGTTCAGCTTCTTTATTTAGAAACAGGGTCTTGTTGCACAGATCAAACCAGCCTGGAACCTCATTCCTCAGCCTCCCATGGGAATTGCAGGGGTGTGGTGTGTGTGTGTGTGTGTGTGTGTGTGTGTGTGTGTGTGTGCCAACACACCCAGCTATTCAACATTGTAATGATAAATTAAGTTTAATAATAGTGTGTTTCCTTGAATATTCTGCTGTTATCAATCACCTGTGGCTTCTCATGGAAATTTCCCACAAAGTAAGCACTGGGTAGAATTCCAGAGATTTCCTTCGTGAGCCCCAGTATTTACTCACTCCACGTGACTCCGGATCCAGCTCTATATATAGGCATAATCAGCATCTAGGCTGCTTGTGAGCTGCGTAAGCCATGGGTTTGCTTTCTCTGATGCGTTCCTCTTTAGACTCATTAGTGGTTTCCCAC
Organism: Cricetulus griseus; assembly: GCF_003668045.3. Lineage (NCBI taxonomy): Eukaryota > Metazoa > Chordata > Mammalia > Rodentia > Cricetidae > Cricetulus > Cricetulus griseus. Next base: position 85,983,060 of record NC_048597.1, read on the forward strand.
AGTACACATTTCCAAATGGCTATAGGTGCAGCCAGTAATGACTGGAAAGATATGAACAGAACACCAGAGGGCGCTAGAGGAACGCCGTGCTGTCAACTGCAGTCACTGTACCCTGAATAGGCCGTTAAAGTGTTTGAGTATATACATATGCATACATGTAGGCAGCAACAATTAATGAAAACAAGAGGCCATGAATTTGAAAAGGAGCAAGGATGGGTATAGGGAAAGATTTGGAAAGAGGAAAAGGAAGGGGGAAATGATGTAATCGTATAATCTCAAAAAATTAAAAGAATATTTTAAAATATGTTAAATATATTTTATGTATTTTATTTATATTATATATATTTAAAATATTTTAATATATTAAAAAAGAATATTTCTTTAACTATGTGCCACCTTGTCCTGAACAGGTTTATTTGAGGTTTTATGATACCACTTTATAACCTGACCTATCCTCTCCAGCCTCTGGGATGTGGGTTTTAGCAAAGATTTGAATGCAAATGACTCAAGCTTGGATCCTGAGCATTATTTTAAGGGGTCAGAGCAGACTGCAACACACATAAACCAGATAAACCACAAACTTAGCCAGTCTTGAATGTTTTTTTCATTATGATCCATATAAATAAACACCATCAGGTGATTTGTATCATAAGCTGAAGTAATACATCCATGTAAATCCCAACACAGATTTTTTTATGTTAATACAAAGGTTCAAATCTAGGCTCAATGCCAATAGAGGGAGGGTTCTTATTGCAAATGATGTGATCTTAAAACCTCAAAACAAAATCTTCATAAAAATGAACTGAGGCTAGAGAGATGCCTCCGCAGTTAATAGCACTGGCTGCTCCTCCAGAGGACCTAGGTTCAATTCCCAGCAACCACATGGCAGCTCACAACCAAAAGAAAGACATCTGGAGATGGATGGTGGTGGTGGCTGTAAAATAATGTGAGTATACTTGTATTCACTGGACTGGGGACTAGAGAAGTGGCTCTGCAATGTAAGTACACTGACAGAGTGTACTGCTCTTCCAGAGGATCCAAGTTCAGTTCCCAGTGACACCAGCGTGGGTGGATTACCATCTCCTGTAACTCCAGGACCAGATGCCCTCTTCTGGCCTCCACGAACCTTGCATTAAACACACACACACACACACACACACACACACACACACACACACACCTAAAAATAAAATAACTCTTTAAGAATAGTATTTTAAGTGGTAAAGCCTGTTTCATATTTTCAATTTAAAAAATGGGGAAAAAATCTCATTTCTTATCCAAAGCTGTGAGGTAAATAATGGCAAGAAAAATAGGACAAATAACTGTTTTGGGTAGAAAAATTAATACAGATTGTGGTAAATTTTATGAACCAGGTATTTTGGCACATACTTGAAACCCCAGTACTTAAAAAAGCTGAGGCAGGAGGATCATGAGCTTGAGGCCAACATGAGCTAAATAGCAATGTCCTGCCTCAGAACTAAACAACAATGATAATAGTCACCTTGACACGTGTAGAGCAGCCGTAGGCAATGTCATAAGTGAGGCAAGAATTTGTTGCAGAGCCAGACCGGCCATGGAAAGCAGGTGATTTTATTTCCATCCAAGTAGGAGGTGACAGTTAAGCACAGCAACAATAAGATGGAATTTCTATAACAGAAGATCACAGCACCCTAAGAGGCTGGGCAAGGGCAGGGGCAAGGAAGGCAAGAGGCTGTTCGCAGTGGCCAGGCTTAGATGACGGCCAGGTACCGAGAATTGTTCTATGCGGGGACGTGAGCTGCCTACAGGGGGCGCCCCAGGCTAGGTGCCTCACTGGCTATGGAGGTGAACTGCCTGGGTTTCTAGAGGAATGCTGGCTGGTACCACCCTGGTGGCCTAGCTGTGTTGGCACGTTAAGGCCAAGGTTCCATTTCTCCTCAGGAAGGCACAGCAAGAAATACACAGGAAAACACTAGAGCATTAGCTTCCCAGTCAGAAGGGCTTGGGATGGACACAGCACCACTTACTAAAACTTCAGGAAAAAATACTTTGCCACTTGCATTTCCTGTCTGAAAATGGGGCCAAATGGATCTGATCTCAGAATGGTGCACTAGGGGAAGGAAAATGATTGATGCCCTTCCCCTCCGGGAGTCCCTCTCTCAAGTCCCAACAGAGGAAAGTGTGAGCAGTACATACTGCCTGAAGGATCAGTGGGGATGATCTCACCCAATACCCACTTCCTTCATGCACCCAAAGACACTGAGAAAAAGCAGCTGAGTGCTAGGGTGCTGCACACTACAACAGCCAGATCCCGGGGCAACACAAAGAAGCCCCCTGGCAACACCAAAACATTGCTGGCTAGTGGGGAACACAAAGACCACCCACAAATAACAAAGGTAGAAAGTATCTAGGAATCACTCTAAAAATTATTGATGCTGGGTGGTGGTGGCACATGGCTTTAATCCCAGCACTCCGGAGGCAGAGACAAGCGGATCTCTGTGAGTTCGAGACCAGCCTGGTTTACAGAGCGAGTTCCAGGACAGACAAGCTATACAGAGAAATCCTGTCTGGAAAAACAAAAAGAAAAACGAAAAACAAAGAAAGTCTTGCTGAAAGCCTGAGCCGGGTGCTCATAAAAGGAGGTTGAGGCTGTATTCTTGAATGGGAGGTTGAATATCAGAGTCAGGTTTTATTTACTACAGTGATTATAAAGCTCAATAAAGTTCCAGCCAGAGTCTAGAGGCTCTATGCTGGTGTGTGAGCATAGAGTAGCTGATTCTAAAATTCTTACCAAAAGCACCAAAAACACAGAACAAAACATCCATCAAAAAATTATAGAGAGCATGTTCAAAGACTTGTATGGGGAAGATTACTCTCTCAAGTATCAAAATGTATTTTTTAAAGATCCTATTTATTTTATGTATGAGTGTTTCACTTTCATGTGTGTATGGGGACCACATGTGTACAGAGCCAGAGGAATCCAGAAAAGGGCATCAGACTCCTTGGAACTGGAGTTACAAATGGTTGTTAGCTGCCAAGTGGGTGCTGGGAACTGAACTTTGGTCCTCTGCAAGAGCAGTCAGTGCTCCTAGCTGAGATACTGAGCCATCTCCCCAGCCTTATCATATGTACTTTAAATCTCTCCATTAAAAAAAAATAGAAACAAAAAACAGAGTATGGAGTATATGCATATGCCTGGCACTTGTCATCGGTGTCACAGATGATGACAGGAAATAATTGATGTTCAGTCATGGTATAGGGGCATTTGATTTTCTATATTGAAGACTAAGGGTGAATATAATATATATATATATATATATATATATATATATATTAAATGTACATACACATTTAATGGGAGAGAGAACACAAATGCCTCTTTCAACTTTGCTAACTGTAGAAAAATCATCCACTAGGGTAATGCAGAATTCCGTTCTTAACACACATCACACAGAGTTGTAGAGGAAACAGAATGTAAATGAAACTCAGTGGTTCTGGGAGGCCCCACAAATGAACAACACAAGGAGCACCCCAATTGGCAGATTGGGGAAAATCTTAGGAGTCCAGTGTGTTGTGGGTGGGTTGGACTGTAGCCTGTGCCACCCTCTGCTAACACAGCCTCAGTCCCAAGGCAAGCAGAGCCCACAGGGAAGGTGGTGACCCGGAAGTGACCCAGCATGTGCTCCGGGCTACCTGTGTCCATACTGCAACCCTTTCTCAGTCTCCAGAGAACCTCTGAGTGCCAAGATTGGCATCCTCACCCCACCTAGCGTGGGGATTTGAAGACGAAGTCATTTGCTTACTCAACCCAGTGACGGAGTGCCCCTTGTAGTCTGTTCTAGATGCTTGAGATATGCCAATGTGTGATGCGGACAGAGATCCCCATCCTCCTGTATCACCTATGGCACTGCAAAGGGCAAGATTTGTAAATGATCTGATTAACAAGATCTTATTTACTCCAGCCCCACCCAGCCATGCTACAGTCCTAAGCCTCTGCATCTTCAAATATTGCTCTATTGCTTTGTTCACACATGAATGCTTGAGTGGCAGGTGAGTCTAGGAATCCCTGGCCTTTGCACATGCAAAGCTCTGTTTAGTTGATTTGCAGTCAACCTGGCTTAATTCCAAAGCCAGACTGGACCTATGCTGCTTATGGGTGGTTACGACATCTCATGGTGGAGGTGGCAGAAGAGGAATTTCTGAACAAAGAAGCATTTGCCAAGTCATCCTTTGCCCTAGATGTCTGGGTTTATTATACTAAGCAAACTGTGGCTACAATTACGGTGACTTTAATAGCAGCCAGTGGTTTTATGATTTTTGCACACCTGGCTGTTTGGGAGCTGTTTATTTTAGTTTTTCTATACTGGTTATAACAAAAAAGAGATCAACTCCTACCTGGGTGGGTTGGGCCACATCTTTAATCACAGCACTCAGGAGACAGAGGCAGATGAATCTTTGTGAGTTTAAAGCTATCTTATTATGCATAGTGCACTCCAGGACAATTGGGGCTACTCAGGGAGACCCTGTCTCAAGCAAAAAAATAAATAAAAAATAAAATAAATCAAGTCCTTTGATAACTAAAGGCATACTGTTTTCTTTATTGATATTTAAAAAGAGGCAGGCAGGGTGAGGTGTTGGAAAAATAGCTGAGTTAAAAGCAATGACTGTTCTTGCAGAGGACCTGGGTTTGATTCCCAGCACCCACATGGTGGCTCACAACCATCTGTAAGTCCAGTCCCAGAGGATCTAATGTCCTATTCTGGCCTCTGCAGGCACTGCATACCCAAGGTGCACATATATACACATAGGCAAACACTCACACACATGATTGTTTTCACTTTAAAAGGAAAGAGCAAGTACTAAATAGCAAAGCAGATAATGGACAGTTGAAGCTGCCTGAGATGCCTTCTGACTTCTATTTCTTATCTCCCATTATTGACACTCTGAAAATATTGTCTTTGTGTTTCTCAATATCAATCCTTTCCATTCTTTGAAGCCCGGTCTTTATTCTTCTCCATTAATAGTTCAGAAATGAAGTAATTGTCTTTCAGTGTCACATAGCACCTGCAGCCTTTTTGATTCACCTTGAAATGAGCCAAGAGCTTTTCTGTCTTTTAGATTGCTGTGCTTGTCTGCATGCATGCAATACCCTATGTATTCAGTGCCTGTGGAGGCCAGAAGAGGGCATCAAATTTCCTGGAACTGGAGTTACAGATAGTTGTGAGCTGTCACATGAGTGTTGGTAGCAACCCATATCCTGCTGGAAATGCAGTAGGTGTTCTTAACCACTGAGCCATCTCTCCAGCCTGATGTGTGTTTAGTAGATGTTTGTGTTATATCTTTCACTGTATTTTTAAATTCTAGGGGTAAGAACTGTTTTAAGTATCCTAACGCCTATATAAAATATATTGTCTTGTACAAGATAGTTATTTGGGTAAATACTTGTTGAATCTAGAAAGTCTTGTCCCAAGGGTGAATCTAGTCTCTAAATTATAAAATTTATGGCTGACATCACACAGATGTCCCTTGTGGCATGACTTTCGGACAAGAGCTTGAGATGGTAGGTTGAAGGTTGAAGCTGGATCATATTCAGAACAAGCCAAATAAGTGGCCATCATCATTCCAAAACAAGCAGAGGGGAATCTGGAGTTCAAATAGAATGCCACTTGTGTCCTGCATGGCATCCCGCAAATAATGCTGCCCTAAATATTTGAAAGAAGGGTGTAACTCAAGTGTAGAGAGCCTTGTCACAAAATTAGGGAAAGTGTGAAACAAAAAAGCTGTTTGTCCCACCGTAGACAAGTTTCATAATGGGGAATGATACCATTGCCAGAAGTGTGGGATAGCTCACTACACGAAGATTACATCAGTTTACTTTTGTGCAGTTTACCCAAGAAGAGATAGCAGGCAGGCACTAACAAATGATCAGGAGACATGCCAGAGGGAGATCAAAAGTTGCTTCTCTTGTGCGTTCTTTTTGTTCTGAGAAGGGCCCATCTGTACGTTGCACCCTTTTGTTCTGTCTTTTTCTATTTTATGAAAGAGAAAACAAAGTTATGCTACTGTTTGGTTTGTTTTTAATAATTCAACAAACCATTCCATGCATTATTGGGCCAACTGAATCTTACTGCCAAACTTCTAAGTGGGAGGAGCTGAAGTTGTCTGCAGAATTGAATTTTTGGAAGATGGAAAAAGAGAAAGCTAGTCACTGAAAGCTTGTCTCTGAGAAGTGCAGGCATCCTATCTGTTCTCTGGCTTTCCTGGGGGTTCCGTTTGCTGCCAAGTTAATACTGAAAACTCCCTCGCCTGCCTGGGTAGCCTGGAGTAAAGAGCAGGTAGGGGTCACAGGATTGCATATGGAGAGGGAGAGCCCCTACTCAAAATTTCGATTGAAGATGTGACAAGAGTGACAAGAGACAGCTGACACCTTGAGGAAACAGGAGACTGCCTGGAAACAGCAGTTAAAATAGCAAACCAGGTTACCAGGTTACCGGCATCTGCACTTCCAAGCAGGATCAGGCTGTTAGATCCCTCCCGAACACACACACACACACACACACACACACACACACACACACACACACACACACACACACACAACACACCCTTTGTTTGTTTGGGGGAATGAATTGGGTATCTTTCTGTGTTTTTCACTTCTTCAGAACAACTTGGAGAATATAGAAGCAACAACCTTTTGGGGGGGGTGGGCATGGTTCAAACAGGATTTGTTACTAGTGATTTATGAAATATTGTCTTGCTGTTTAATGATTAATACACTTCTCTAGTGATTGGCAAGTTGAGACACTGGAGTTTAGGCTGGCCAATTTTATGCCAGCTTGACACAGGTTGAAGTCATCTGAGAGGAGGGAGCCTCAATTAAGAAAATAACTCCATAAGATCAGGCTGTAGGCAGACCTATAGGGTGTGTTTTCTTAATTAGTGATATATGGGGAAGGGCCCAGCCCATTGTGGGTAGGGCATCCCTGGACTGGTGGTCCTGGGTTCTATAAGAAAGCAGGCTGAGCAAGCCATAGGGAGCAAGCCAGTGAGCAGCACCCCTCCATGGCCTCTGTATCAGCTCCTGCCTCCAGGTTCCTGCTCTGACTTCTCTGTGATGACATTTGACCTGGAAGTATAAGCTGAAATAAACCGTTTCCTCCACAAGTTGCTTTGGTAATAGTGTTTGATCACAGCAATGGTAACCCTAGCTGGGACAGAGTCCCTTCAATTGCTTGGATACCAGTTTCTTCTGCAATTGTTGGCTTGGTTGACTTGGTTTCAAGTGTGTTAACTGCAGTCTACATTTGATCATCTCTGGCCACCACACCAGTGTGGCTGTCTTCTTTATTCTTAATGTCACATTATTCCTCAGTTTAACCTTAACATTTGGCAGTTTCGATCTTTTCTTGTTGTTGTAAAGAGCCAGCTCTGGGACTGGAGAGATAACTCAACAGTTAAGAGCACATATTGTTCTTGCAGAGGACCTGAATTCAGTTCCCAGCACCCTCACTGTAACTCCAGCTCCAGGGGATCTGGCCCCTTGTTCCGAACTCTATAGGAAGCATGCACACATACATACACACACATACACACACATACACACAGATACTCTCATATATACACTCTCCCATACACACACTCACATATACACACTCTAATGCACACACATACACACACTTACATATACACACACATACTCATAATCAAAGAGCAAGTTCCTAAAGTCTCTGTGTCCATGCTTCTCTGAGTAATTTGCTTCTTAGTTTATTTTGTACTTTCAATCTTTTTCTGCTGTCTTTGGATTTCCTATATCTTTACAGTACAAAATCCTTTATTTAATTTGCTTGCTTTACTTTGTTCCCAATTAATAACTGAAATCTAAGATTTTTATTTATTTATTTTTGCATGCTCATTGTTAGAACCACATATTTCAGACTTTTTGCTATGCAGAATCTGGAGGCAAAAAAGATTCAACGTTTCACTGCTTGCTATTTGCAGAACCAAAATGAGTTTCAAGTAATTTTCCAGCCCCCTCTTTTCCACTCCACCTGCTTTCTTAACCAAAAACCACAGGAACGTGAGATTAAAGTGACCAGTTCTGGTGGGACGTGGCCCATCTCTGCCATTCTGGCTGGAAGACTTTCTCTGATGGCCAAGACATAAAGCAGCCAGCTAAACACTTGCACATACAACTCTTTATTTTCTTCCTCCAAAACAGAAGTTAGTTGGTGTTGACACAAGAGGAATAAATAAAATGTGTTGAGTCAGGTAGGGTTCAGGGCACCCATTTTAAAGCGCTGCAGCACATTCTGTCAGCTCTAAGCTGGAGTCCTGTTAAATCGAGGTCCAGTATTGTCCTTTGCCTCCCAGTGTCTCACTGGGAGTCACAGGTGACCACACCCCTTACTTGTCATAGTCTCTGTACACTTTTCCCCATGACTGACTACACTGGGGAAAGACTCACTTTTTTTTTTTTTCTGTTTTCAGAGGAGGGCCCAAGAACTTGCCTTTTGGAACAAATGCAAGCTTCTGGGAGGCTTCCTCAGCAAACAGCCCACCTGTGGCTTCCTCTTTCCTGTCCTGGGAAAGGGTGTAGTGTGACCAGCAGGAAATAGAGGTCTGGAGCAGACAAGGATGTGCAAGTGAGGTTTCCTTCCTTCAGTTAACCTCAGTTACGGTTTCTATCCTTCAGTTAGATACTCATGGAAGCCAGGGACCTCTTAAATCCTGGAATTATACTAAGATGGGAGTATATACATCTATACAAAAACATACATGGGAGGGCATATAGGTAAGCATGTAGTATGCCTGTCATATGCATGCATGTATATGTATGTGTACAGAACATCACACACACACACACACACACACACACACACACACACACACACACACACACACATTCCACAACTGGAAAGCCTAGAACTCAAAGGAACCCTTCATGCTAAGTGAGGAATGTTTTAGTTTTATTTTTAAAATAATTTATTTTGATTTCATGTGCATTCATGTATGTCTGTGTAAAGGTGTCAGCTCACCTGGAACTGGAGTTACAGATAGTTGTGAGCTGTCATGTGGGTGCTGGGAATTGAACCCTGGTCCTCTGGAAGAACAGACAGTGCTCTTAACCACTGAGCCATCTCTCCAGCCCCATGAGAAATGTTCTCATTCTCTTCTTTACATGTTGTCTTAGTTAGGGTATAATGACCATGGCAACTCTTACAAAGAAAATATTTAATTGGGGTGGCTCTCTTGCAGTTTCAGGGGTTCAGTCCATTATCAGCATGGCATGGAACATGGCAGCATGCAGGCAGATGTGGTGCTGGCTACACCATGACCAGAAGGCAGCAGGAAGTCAACTGACTGTCACACTAAGCGAACCTTGAGAAGAGACCCCAAAACCTGCCCCTACAGTGACACACTTCCTCCAACAAGACTATACCTCCTAATAGTACCACTCCCTTTGGGACCATTTTCTTTCAAACCTCTATACATGTCTTTCTTTTCTAGGCTTTCTGCATCTCGTATAACACAGAAAGAATTACAGTAATTATGTGTTTTCGTACACTTTTTTAATGCTCGTTTATTTACGTGTATAAGATGGGCATACCACAGTGTACATGTAGAAGTCAGAGGACAACTTGTAGAAGTCAGTTCTCACTTTCTGATGTGTGGGTTCCAGGTGTGGAACTAGTCAGATAGTTAGCAAACACCCTGACATCTTCTCTCCTTCCCTCCTCCCTGTCCTCTCCCTCCCTCCCCACCTGTCCCTCTGTCCCCCTCCCTCCCTCCTTCCTGCCTACCCCCCTCCTTCCTGGAGTTACCTGTAACATTCCCTGCAAGTCTCTGCTTATTTCAATGCCTCTGTGCCAAGCCCTGGACTTTCACCAGAATCCTTTTGTTTACTCACCCCCCTTCCTGTGTATTGATGCTTTCGCTTCCCCTTTAATAATGAAGACAGAGTCCTGGAGAGGCTGAAGTGCCCACTCCCTATCATACAGCTAACAATGCCAAAACCCATCTTCCAATTTCAAGTTTCCTAGTCCTCATACTGCCTCTGATGCAGCCTCTTGCTGGATGGTAGAGTCTTTAAGGATTGGGGCACAGCCATCTTGGTCTTCGTATTGTGTGTCTGTTGACACTGATCTCCTGGGAGACTGTTTTGCTGCTTATAAGTGGCTTTTTTTTTTTAATTTTATCAGTGTTGCCTAAGCATTCTTGGAGAGGTTAGATAAAGCAACCGTTTTCTGACCCACCCTGCATTATGAGCTTCTGTTCCGGGATTATTCCCTTCCGTCTGATATCAAATTTGAAAGAAGAGGAAATATGAAATGGCCTTAGCTTATCAATGCCCCAGGTCATGCTAGCTGAACTTGCTGGAGGTTATCTCATTTAATCTAACACTGAGGCCTGCAACTGACCTACTGTAGGATTCCTACCCCTGGGCGGAGTCCACTCCACTGGGCAGATTTCCAGGGCTCAGGGAGGGAGACCCTATTACTTTAGATTCTAAAGTCTAAATATGGGACAACATTGTTAACAAGATGTCTTACCTGGCAAAAGAAAGCCTGGACTTTTTGGTTCTTCCTTTTAATTATATCAGGAATTGGTTGGTTACAAATTAGAAAACTGTGGTGACACCCTCCTTTAATCCCAGCACTCAGGAGGCAGAGGCAGGTGGATGTCTGTGAACGAGGCCAGCCTGACTGGTCTACAGAGAGAGTTCCAGGATAGCCAAGGCTACACGGAGAAACCCTGTCTCAAAAAACAAAAACAAACAAACAAACAAAAAAAACAAATTAGAAAACTTTGTAGCAGAAACCAATCCACACCCAGAAAGTTTTTATAGGAAATTGTAACTGTTTTCCTCCTGAAACCTGGATACTTCTTACTGTTTGATTTGAATGTTTTGTGGGTTTCGAATTTTAAGTTTTATAGCTGTTTAGGAGCTACATGAGTTGTTTGTAGTTTTAAGTCAGTGTTCTGGAGTCTGTAGACGAGTGGTACAGAGATAACCCTGTGAACTTGAGAGCAGTGGCTGGGTCCGCCTCACTGGTAACATTCAGGGCTAGCCTTGGTCTCCGCACAGGTTATGTTTTATTGGTTTTATTCTGGTGCTCCTTTCCACAGCACCTACACGATGAGCACTTGAACTCTTCCTTGCCCCTCCTTCTCTTTTTCAAGGCTCTGTCTCCACGGTCCTTTATGTAACCAGGCCGTTCGCCTGGTCTCACAGTATCACGCTCCTTCATTCATTCCACTGTGCATTCCCCACATCTGAGAACTCTCCCTTTCTCCTTTACCCTACTTCTCAACCCTGACGGAAACACATGAGAATCAAGCAAGTGCTACATGGAGAAGGATAGAATGACAGCACTGTCAGCCATTTGTGGGTGACCTGTTCCTACCACTGGGGGGATGGGGTGTGTGGTGTTAGCACTCAGTGGTGTTAGCACTCAGCAAAGCATGACCACAGGCAGGCATCCCGGCAGGCATCCCATCCCACCTGCTGTCCCCTTCCTCCTGCTGCTGAAGGTCTTGTCCTTTCCTTTGCTTTCCCCTTGGCTTCTGCTGTTGTCCTTGTCCAAAGCTATTGTCATTATGCGGGGGCCTAGAAATGTCCATTAAATGGAACAGCCTTGAGTCTACTTCCTGTTGTTTTTCCTCTTTTATTTTTCCTCTTGAGAAATTGAGAAAAAAAAGGGGGGGCACTTTGAACTCATTTTGAAACATGACCAAAGCTGTTGTCGGAAGTTACCTTAGAGCCTTTTGTGAATCAAGACCAGCCTTAGGAGGCTGGAGCAGCATGCCCTGGCTTCTTGCCTGCCAGCCTCTGACCTACATATTTCAGTTGGTCGTGAACTCTTCTTCTTTTATCAGCTGCCTGTCTTCTGATGATGCTAAACTACCTAGGCACTTATGTTTGTTTAAGTATATGAAGACAACTCCTGAAGTCTCATCCTGTTTCTAGAATTTTCCAGGACTCTGAAGACACTGTTCTCTTGTGTCTACCTTTGTTCCCTGTACATGCACACTCTGGTCAGAAGGATGTGCCTCCAGCAAACACATATTGAGCACCTACTGAATGAATGCTAGGAGCTATGCCAGGCTCTAGGGACACAAGAATCAGTAAGAAATCCCAGCAAGGGAGAGTGACAATAGATGACTATAAAATAGTACAGGAAAACAGAATCAGGATGCAGAGTTGGCTATTCAGCGTGAGTGGGGGTGTTGCGCATAGAGGAGCTGGAGGGAGCCACAAATGCCTCTTCATGGGAGCTGGGAAGTGGCTGGGGGGGGGTGTGGGGCAACAAGGCAAGGCTGAGATTGAAGAAGTGAGCTGGACTCCAGGAAGAGGTGGGGTGGGAAGTCAGGCAGTACCTGAGAGCCAGCCAGATGGGGAGCTCTTGAGGATCAACACCTGCAGTCAGGTCACTGAGTGAGTGGCAGTGAAGAAATGAGTGTGGGGAGCAGAGGGGTCACAAAGGAAGTGTTTGGCTGTACCAAGGTGAGGATGGAGCTGACCCTGCAGCAGGCTGTGGGGAGCCAATGAATGGCCTTCCAGAGAGTGCCTGCTGATCTGCCATTGGAGAGGCAGAGCAATGCAAATAACGGTTGACAAATCCAGGCAGAGGCTAAAAGAGCCTTGTGTTGGGTGGAGGGTGGGGAGATAGAGGATGTTATGAATTCTAAGAGTGGTAATTGCTGGCAGCTGGCTGTGGATATATGTAGTAGGGTACAGGAGGGGGGTCAGGTGAGTTCCCAAATAAAAAATGCAGGTGACCAAGAAAATGCCAGCAATTCAGAGGTCATAAAGATTCCAATTCTGGACAAGTTAAATCTGGGGACCCTGGTGCTCTGATGGGTAACTACATATAAAAGCATGTGTCTTAGGCATTAATGTAGACAGGAGAACTGTGTGTATTTAAAATTTAAGAATGATAATATAGAGGTCAATTAACTTTAGCCATTAATTAATAATACTTATTTAAAAATCCAAGGTTACATAAACATAGACAAAATAGGTATATAGCTATGGTATGTGTGCGTGTGTGTGTGTGTGTGTGTGTGTGTGTGTGTGTGTGTGTGTGTACAGCAGTTCACGAGCACCAGAGTCTCCTGTATCTGCTGGCATTGCATGGTCACATTCCCCCACCAGGAGCTCTAAAAGTGAGTCTAGTGTGCTCACCCACCATGTTCGTTTGCCTCTCCTTAACCTGAAATCGCAACACCCTCTTTCTTTTAAATGTGCACATTCAATAGGGTTATTGTAAAGTTTTGTTTTGTTTTTCATTTGTGTGTGTTGTTGTTTTGGTTTTTTTTTATTTGTTTGTTTGCTTGCTTCTAGACAGGGTTTTTCTGTATAACAGCCCTAGCTGCCCCAAAATTTGATCCTTAGCTGAGTCTGACCTCGACCTCACTGAGATCCACTTGCCTCTGCCTCCTGTGCTGGGATTAAAGGCGTGTGCCACCTCCACTTGGCTATTTTCAAGTTTTTAAGTAGAAATTAAATAACATAAACATTTTCAAGGGAAGAGAAGCATCCTGCACCCCTCTGTAGAGGGTGTGGTGCCTGCCAAACAGGACAAGGAACTTTTGTATTAAATATGGCTGACATATACAAAGAACTTTTAAAACTATTTAATGAATTATAATTCTCATCTGCTTCCCCCGAATTGGCAAAGGATAAACATTCCTGTGACTCAGTTAAAATACTTGGAAACTATTCCTCTTAATTAATTAGTTAACTTATTTATTTATTGTACTGCTGAGAAGTGAAGCTAGGACCTCATACATGCTAGCCAAGTGCTGTACCATAAAGCCACATCTCCAATTCCTGAAGAATAAACATTTTGAACATTTGACAAATACAGTATTTCAATTTCCTTTTTAAAAATGCATTATGAAACTCAGCTTGATTATTTTAAGTGGTTATGAAGATGTATTTTAATTATGTGTATCTGTGTGTGAGTGCCTAGGTGGATATGTGTACATGAGTGCCTCTGTGCTTATGTGTGTGAGCACCTGTGTGGGTATGTGTGTATGTATGTGGGAAGTGGAGATGTATGTGTATATGTGGGGATGTTGTGTGTGTGTATGTGTGTGTATGTGGTATGTGTGTGAGTGTGTATGTGGGGATGTGTGTGAGTGTGTGTGTGTGTGTGTATGGTATGTGTGTGTGTGGTATGTGGTATGTGTGTGTGAGTGTGTATGTGTGTGTGAGTGTGTATGTGGTATGTGTGTGTGTGTGTGTGTGGTATGTGTGTGAGTGTGTATGTGTATGTGAGTGTATATGTGGTAGTGTGTAAGTGTGTGTTGGAGGATGTGTGTGAGAACAGGTGTCTACAGAGGCCAGAATAGAGCAGGGTGTCAGATGTCCTAGAGATGGAGTTACAGGGAGCTGGGAATTGAACCCACGTCCTCTAGACGAGCAGTATGTACTCTTAACCACTGAGCCATCTTTCCAGCCCACTCTATTTTTCAAAATTCTTCAATTTTTAAGAATTTCTAATTGTCCCACTACCATAAATGCCTGGAGAATTATCTCTCAATTTAGAAAGACCAGATAATCCTAATAGTAAATAAGAGCCTGACAAAAGCATGAGAAAACTCGAGCCCAGATATTGTGAGAAGAATCATTGTGGAAAACTGGGAAACCACAAGATAGTTTTTAGGAAATGACAAATCAACCCGTGTCCTTGAAAAGGCTAAAATAAAGCCACAAGCACTCATCGGTGGAAAAAACCCGGCCTCCCTAATGGGATAACATTTCCTAGGGGTGGTGTAAGAGTTGATCCTTTGTGGACAAACTTGTTCAACAACAAGAAAAATACAGGCTTGTGTAGAGCAGAGAGATTACTGACTTAATGAGAACCTTGTTGACTTTTAGGCGTCTGCCTGCTCTGCATTGTATCTTGACTTCACCAGCCTGCTTTGCAACAATGGACTCAGGGTAGCGAAGAGAAAAGCATTTCTTTGTCTACCAGTGTAAACTACAAAGTGAGCTCTTCCAGTTGTGTGGGACTCCTGAGCCTCATCTAAATTTTGTCAGGTTATTTCCCCAAGTCTACCTGACCACGGGTGAGAGCTGTTGGTTATGCATTAAGTGACCTGTAGTGACTGGGGACCTGAAGAACAGAATGTAAGAATTTAAGGCCGATTGCTAGTTCCCCAGCACTGCTCAAGTGGCTACTGGGAAAATCAAGCTGGTTGCAAATGTTGGATTCGTGGAAGAGCTAACCTGTGGATCATGACCTTCATTGGAGTCACATAGCAGATTCTTACATTCTGATTCATAACAGTAGCAAAATTACAGTTGTGAAGTAGCAACAAAATAATTTTATGGTTGGGGTCACTACAACATAAGAAACTGTATTAAAGGGTCACAGTCTTAGGGATGTTGAGAACCACTGAGCTAAAGGGTAGTGATGATTGTTACACATGAAAAGAGAATGGGAAGGAAAGTCTTGTGTTGGTCTGCAATTGGGAAATGTTTAGGCAAAGTTAGGCAGGCTGGTTTGGGACTGCTGGAGGCCAGAGCTTTTTTTGACAGGCTTCAGTTTACAGAGTTTTTCATATATTTTTCACACAGGTATATGTCTGAGGCTAGGACATTCAGTCACACTGTTTAAGAATGATGAGTTGGCTGGGCGTGGTGGTGGTGCTCACCTTTAGTCCCAGAACTCGTGAAGGCAGGTGAAACACTGAATTTAATTCAGCCAGGTTTACATAGCAAGTCCCAGTCTCAAACAAAACAAAACATACAACAGCAAAAATAATGAGGAATTAAGTACTGACTTAAGACCTCTGGTGAAAATCTTTCTTTGTGGCTGCAGAAAGAAGATAAAACATGAACAAGTACACCATTTGGTGGGTTTTGGTCCACAGTATGTTTTTAAAATCTTAGTGAAAATATTTACAGATCTGTCCATTTTATCATAAGAATCTGGGTGACAGGTTTCTCTTTTAAATAGGAGAATAGGTTAGCTGGTTGTGGCCCTGTGTTCCCAGTACTCAGGAGGAAGAGACACCTGGACCCCAGTCAATTCCAGGACTGCCTAGACTGCACAGTGAAACTCTATCTTTAAATAAACAAGTAAATAATGTACAGAGAGAGACGAGGTAAAGATGAGATAAATGTATGGGCCTCCATTCCTTCAGAGTCATGACTCCCATGTCTTGGGATCCATTGTGCCTTTGGGGGAAGGATATCTACCCCGATTTTCATAGTGTCTTCCACTGTCCATTTGCCTTCCCCTTCTCCTCTTTCTAAATTAGAACAATTAACATCTAGTTTAATTTATTAATATTTTATTCATTTTTGTGGTGCTGGTGGGGTCCAGCCTGGGGCCTCATGCATACAAGGTAAACCCTCTGCCACTGAGGTTTGCCTCACTCCCTCCATTCCTGGGTTTTGACCCCAGCACAGCCTCTCTCACTTACCTCACTCAGTGGCTGATGCCAGCTCCATTGGCTCCTCCTAGCCATCTGAGACACTTCACAGGGAGGCAGCTCCTCCTGGCCTGAGGATGGGCTCTGGAATTGGACTTGGGTGGGTAACAGAATGCCAGGCAAAGTGTAGTAGGAAATGAGAGATATCAAAATGTCAGCAGTCCTAAGGCTGTGAGATTTCTTTTTCTGCTTCTTTTCTTACTTGACTTCATTGTACTTTCCAAATATTCTGATTAAAAAACCCAAAACATGTATTTCCTTTAAAAAATCAAAAGAAAGTAAATGTTAAGACAGCTACATTACCCTCACTATGGATATTTTCCGTCTAGCTACCATAAAAGTATCACTCTTCTCTTACATTGTGGTCCAACTATAATTAGGATTTTAATGGGGTGCAAGGTATTATGACTAAGGTACCAGAACCAGCATTAGCTATGCTTCTAGAGTTACTGTAGGTTCTTGTCTCAATTATTCATTGTAAATTTATAATATGTATTTATAGTTGCATTTTACAAGAGTGGAAAATACTGGTTTGGTTTACATGGTTTGATATGAACCTTTCCTGGCTTCTAGGACATGACGTAAAATAAATTATCTTTTTGTCTAGAAAAGGGAAAATGAACAGATGGATAGACGGACTCCACTGAGATAAGAGTTCTGAGGGAACTGAAGGTGAATCAATTCTTGGAACTGATTCTTAGAAGGAGGGTTACACGGTTTTGATCAAGTGTCTTGATGTTGGGATTCAGGAGGAGGCAGAGAAATGGGTCACTTACTACCATCTTGCATGATACATGGTTTGTTCAGACTAACGTGGAATCTAATTCTGGGCAGAGGCAAAAATAAAATGACTGTTTTTTTCTTTTCTTTCTTTGCTTTTTGTAAAGATTTATTTATTTATTATGTATACAACATTCTGCCTCCGCATATGCTTGCGCACCAAAAGAGGGCACCATATCTCATTACAGATAGTTGTAAGCCACCATGTGTTTTCTGGGAATTGAATTCAGGACCTCTGGAAGAACAGCCAGTGCTCTTAACCTCTGAGCAATCTCTCCAGACCCTTTCTTTGCTTTTTTTTTTAAGACAGGGCTTCTCTATGTAGTACTGACTGTCCTGGAACTCACTCTGTAGACCAGGCTGGCCTCCAACTCAGAGATCCTCCTTCCTCCCGAGTGCTGAGATTAAAGTATGTGCCATCACTGCCTGGCCAGATGGTGCTTTTTGCAACACTCAACACCCTCTTTCTGCAAGGACTTCTCCTGAAGTTTACTGTGTGCTTCTGCAGCTTCCCTTAATTGAACAGGAGTGGGGACCTAGGGGATACTCTGTGTGTAGAGATTAGGAACCAGGGAGAGAGGAGACAGAAACAAAGAGAATCTACAAGTCATTGGAAAACCAAGTATAAAGCACTGGGGGGGGGGGATGATGATACTTTTTAGACTTTGACAATAAAGAAAGACTAGGTTTGCCTGCCGCTATTAAATTTCTCACATAGGTTCATGGGCTCCTTCACGTGTCTCCTCCGGCTGGCCTGCATCTGCAGTGGTTCCTTCCATACATGTCCTTTTATGAGGCTGGGGAGGTTCCTTGTCGAGTACCCTGATTGGGAACATCAACCTCCAATCAGATAAAATGTATAGAGTAATGAGAAAGGTGTCATTTAAGTTGCCAGACACAACCATCTAGCACTTGTGTGTGTCCATGCTGTTATTACATGTTTTATGTGCCAATGACACCTCTCATCTCAACATTCCAACCGTCACTTACTAGACTCCAGCAAGACATTGATGGAGAAACAAGCTGACTTCCATGCTCAGGATCATAAAACCAAGATACCAGACCCTTAATGACTTGGGCCTAGTCAACAAGGATGCTTTAAATGTACAGAAAATTAACCAAAATGGGGACAATATGAAAGACATCTCTTAAAGCCTGGCTGAGTTCTTTGCTAAAGTCCAGGATTGACAAGGTCCCCTTGTAACAGGGTAGGTGTTAAAGTTTGGGTCAACCCACAAATGCCCAAGGGACACAGGCTTTACTAAAACTATGGTCGTGTTACAGGAAGACTCATGGCAGTACTTGTGACAGCCTTTGCCTCTCTGGCCTGGCCAGCACCTTCATTAACACACCACAGGTGTCCTGCAAGTTTCTAAGCAGTGAGAAGCTACCAGGAGTGGCTTACCAAGCTATGACGATTAAGGAGCCATGTCAAAGATGGAATGTGTCAGGAACTCAAGCCAGAGAGGTTAGGCCTGTGGGGAGGCACAAGTAGCATTGGAAAGGGCAGGGGACAGCAGCCCAAAGATAGTTAAGAAGTAAATATGGCCGCGTTTGATAGAGTCATCCCAAGATCTCTGGTTTTTGTCACCTGGCAAACAGTAGTGAGTTTCTCTCAAGTCAGAAATCCAGAAACGTAGACACTGCTGTCTAAAAATGGCACTTACGAACATGCTGACCTCTGACCAGAAATGGATAGAATGCACTGAGAGTGCCGAGATCCTGAACTCTGTGCGGACAGTCGGGGACTGCTTAGATTTAGTTGCCGTGGGCACACAGGTGAAAATTGAAATCTCCAGTTACAATAATCATGATGACGGCCACTGATGCTCCAGCCAGCTCGGTGACAGTAGTCACTCGCCACTCTAGTTTTGGAAACCACCTTTCCCAGGAATAAAAATTTCACTAGGACAAAAATATCTGAAAATCTTCCTTTGTTTTGGGAGTGCAAACCTCAGTTCCAACTATTCAGTAGAAAAATAAGACATAAACTATTGGTCTTTTCCTGGCCAGGTTCATGTGAGTGGATCAAAGGTAAACTAAGGTTTGTTTACGTTATGCCTGATTTTTAAAGGCATCTCTACATCCCTCCTCCCCCCAGAAAAGTGTCTCCTTAGGCTTTTCCTTAGCTTGAGAAAATGCCAGACAGTTCCTGCCATTTAGCTGTAACTTGCAAAATTGAATGAGGGGGATAAAAATGCAGGTGCAAATAAATTGGGTCGCACACCAGTAAGAGCTGGTCAGGGGCCATTTTTACAGGTACTCTGTGCATGGCATTGTAAACCTGTGTAAGAGTGCACCTCGGAAGGCCAGGCGTTGGTAGCTCATGACTTTAATCCCAGCACTTGGGAGGCAGAGGCTCTGTGAGTTTGAGGCCAGCCTGGTCTACAGAGCCAGTTTCAGGACAGGCTCCAAAGCAATATAGAGAAACTCTGTCTTGAAAAACAAACAAGCCAACCCTGCCTCCAAAAAAAATAAATAAAAGAGTGTGTCTTTGGTTCCTCAGATATACAAAGATGGTTCAAGAGAAGCGTTACCGACTGGAACCAATTTTATTTTTCAAATGTCTTTTTATATTTCATTAAGAATTTCCAATTTGTTTTAAGAGGCTAGAGCCAGCTTCTTAGTATGGAATACTTTCAAAAGTAGTTATTTTCTACATGTCCAAATGATCCTGCTGTTTACAGCATATGTTATAGGGGCTGGAGAGGTGTCTCTGGAGTTAAGAGCATTTGCTGCTCTGCCAGAGGACACAAAGTTGGTTCCCAGCACCTAAATACCTGTAACAGCATCTTCAGGGGATCCCACACCCTCTTTTGGCTTCTGTGGGCACCCATACACATAACATACACACAGAGAAACAGATAAATAAAGCATTTAAGATATATGTAATTTTATGCAGACACATAAATAATGTTGATATATATTTAATATGTACACATATATGTATATTAAACATGGAGTCACATGATTATTTTTCTGGCAGCCTCTCTGTTCTCTGGAATTACTCAATACCTTGTTTTGCCAGTGTCTGTATTTTTTTTACTGAAAGGCCACATTTTGTTTGTGAGATTACCTATCATATGGTTATCCCTCGGGAAGTTAGTTCCCAAACCCAACGATGCTGGAGTCTCTTATAAAAAATAGCATAGTATTTAGATTAGTCTGCACACAGCCTTCCATAGGCTTTAAACCATCTCCAGATTCTCTGTGCTGCCCCTAATAGTCCTGTGTTTAGGAAGCAATGACAGGAACAACAGGCTATTCACACACACACACACACACACACACACACACACACACACACACACACACACACTGTGCTGATGCAATTACAAAATATTTTTATATAGGCATGTAATGTATGCACATGTATCTGTATATGTGGTATGTACACATATGTGTACAGGTGTGCACGTCCATGTATGAATTCAGAGGCCAGAGGAGAACATCATATGTCCTGCTCTATTCCTTTGGGACAGGGTCTCTTACTAAGCCTGGGGCTAGATTGGCAGCCGGCAAGTACAGGGATTCCTCCTCTCCCCACCCCTTGTTTCAGATCTATTCCCCTCCCAGTTGTTACTTATTCTTAGCAGTAAAGAGCTTGGAGCAGACAGTAGGTGCCTAATAAATAGGCATGCCTAAGAGGGAAGTCAAGTACAATATATTTTTGTTTGTTGTTGCTGTCCTGGGATTGAACCCAGAGCCTCACGCATGCTAAGCACATGCCCCTGTGCTGCAGCTACAGCCCTACCCCAGAGAAAACAGACTTTTGAGAGCCCCTGAAGAGTTTAGGCAGAAGAGAACTGAAATGGAGGGGTGAATAGATGGTAGAGAGAAAGCAGCCCAAAAGAGCAGGGAATCTAACATTAAGCACCTAGCATTTTTGTTAATCATTATGAGATATCTACCAAACATCTTCGTTCCAGTTTTGGACTTGGTTTATTTTCAATTATGTGTATGTATGCAGCAAGTCTTTCTCTGTACTGCCACCTCCCAAATAATGACAAGGAGACTTCTTATTAATTCAGAAAGCTCAGCCATTAGCTTAGGTTTGTCTCAACCAGCTCTTATAACTTAAATTAACCTGATTTTATTTATCCATGTTTTACCATGTGGCTTTTTACCTTTTCGTCATTCTGTTATGTCTGGCATCTCCTCTATACCTTGATTATCTCCTTCTACTTCCTCTCTCTACCCGGAAGTCCTGCCTATACCTTCTGCCTAGCTATTGGCTGTTCAGATTTTTATTACACCAATCACAGTGAATACAAAATATCCCATAACATATGTGGACATGGGGGGTTATGTGTATTCTAGTGCAGGTACCCATAACCACATGAGTTAGGGTGGTTATGAGTTGCCTGATGTGGGCACTGGGAACTGATCCCAGGTCCTCTGCAAGAGCAGCTAGAACTCTGAACCACAGAGACATCTCTCCAACCATTGTCATTTCATTTTTAGGAACTGAGAAAAAAGACATCTTTGGCCATAATCACAACATAGATATACCTTGCGTATGCTTGCCTTTGTGCTTGTCCCGAGAGGTAGTTGGTGACATTTGTAGAAAGACCACAGAGGAGTCATGTGGCTAGGTGATTTTCATTGTTCTCACATTCATTATTCTCTCTCTTTTAAAAAATTCAATGAAGTCAGGTGCTGGTAGTGCACACCTTTTATCCCAGCACTCGGGAGGCAGAGGCAGGTGGATCTCTGTGAGTTCCAACACAGGCTCCAAAGCTACACAGAGAAACCTGTCTCGAAAAACCAAAACCAAAACCAAAAAACAAAACAAAACAAAAAACAATGAAGAGTTAAAAATAAGAAATATTGGCAGATGTGTGTTAGCAATGTACTGTCAAGATTCAGGAACAAATTGGGAAAGACTTCAAGTGTCTGGGGGGGGGGGCGAGTTCTACAAGAAGGTTGAGAAAGGAGGTTATGACTGTAAAGCACCATTTTCAGAAGTTACAGCTTTCTCAAACAGAACACAATCATTCAGGAATGTTATTTAAAAGCTGCCAGAACTCATACATGAATTCATGTCTGCAAGCTGAGGAACTATGTGCCATATGAACTTTCTAAGAGGAACCAAAGCTGGGAAGAGTGAACTGTTTGTAAGAATGGTGGAGACATTTAATGTATAAAATACACAGCGTCTTCATGGGATAGGAATGAGGATCTTTGAAAAAAGATCAATTATTAGATTTATAGGATTATGGAAATGCTCAAAATACAATGGTCATAATAAAAATATCCTAAAAATATCCAATTTTATATTTATGATTTTTTATTTATTTATAATTCCTTATAATTACAATGAGTAATTTATAATTTCTCAGGTTTTCTTATTGTGTTAGCTGCCTGAGACAATGAATGCATAGAGTTCGACTTGGGTACACTGGTAAGAGCTTGTCTAGCAAGCATAAGGTACTGAGTCCCATCTCAAACACTAGAAAACAAAAACAAAAAAAAACAAAAAACAAAAACAAAAAAAGGTGAAATTTTACTTTCGCCTCTTGGCATAAAAAGAAAAGTCAGACTTAGCATCATAACTGGGGAACATTTGCATTTAAATAAACCAAGCTAAATTTTCTTTGGCTGAGTGCCATCTATAACAGTCAATTTAAATATTTCAAAAGGATCGTGTGTGTGTGTGTGTGTGTGTGTGTGTGTGTGTGTGTGTATGTGTGTGTGTTCACATGTTCAATTTCAGTTTTGAATAATTAAAAATATTTTTGTTCACAATGCCCTAACAATTTAACAATAGCAAGTTCAAGATGCAGTCACTTTTCCCCTTAAGAAAAATGTATTGATTAAGTGAGATTCCTGTCTGTTTGTATTCTCTTTAAGGGGAAATGACTTGGGCAGGAAGGAAATGTGTTATATTATGAATTATCAATTCTTTAGATTGTTAGAGAATTGGGACATCTGGGATATCTCAGGAATAGGATAGGACTTTGGCTAGTACTTTAATAATTTCTTTTCTAATTAAATTCCTTTTTAAATTTCATATGTGTACTATATTTCCATCTTTTCCCCCTTTCTCCCTTCCCTCCACCCCAAAACATGGCTTCTTTTTCTCTTATTAGATACATTTGTTCTATCTTATATCCCAGGGTTTTACCTGCATGCCTGGTGCCCTTAAAGGTCAGAAGAAGGCATCAGATCCTTTGGAACTGGAATTTTGTGAGCTGACATGCGGATGCTGGGAACCAAACCTGGGTCCTCTGCAAAATCAAAAAGGGCTCTTAACTGCTGAGCCACTTTCCCATCTTTCCTCTTTTTCTTTAATTATTATTGTGTCTAATAATTATTAATTTGTCTACTATTATATTGTGTCTTGGGAAAACATTTTATTTTAAAATGCATTTTAATGTGAACATTTTTTTTTCACGGAGCTATTGCTATTATGGAACATACTTCCCAACAAACACCAGTACCTATCTCAATTCTACCTTGGCTTTCCTCACTTGGCTTCTTTGCCTCTGAGAGCCACTTAGTTAAGTGAGCAAGGTATGCCAACTCAGACCTGCAGTTGCAGCTGGGAGAATCTGTGCTGAATCAAGAATTGTCCTAGGAAACTGGAGAGCATCTTCCAATTCCCATTAGCGTCAGGTCATCTAACTATGCAGTATGTGAGCCTAGTTACATGATCTTCAAGAAGCCCAAATCTTCTCCCTGCAGTTCTGAGATGTTAGACTCTGTGTCTCAAGGTGCCCATCTACAAAACAGGTCATTGGGAGGAATCAGTGAGATGCCAGTAAATGCCAAAGGCATAGTACAGGGTATGGCTAGAGTTAAGCACTCAGTACACAGTGGCTCTTCGAATGTGGTCCAGATACCTGTATACGGACCATCTGCATCTTAAAGATGAAGGCAAATTGTATGAACACACAAGCAGCCCTTGATGCATGTGCAACTGACTCACCTTTCCTTAGACTCTATGGTTCCATCCCCATGTATGCTCACATTTAGCCTCACAGTAATACTGTGAGTTGCAAAGAAGCAATCTGAACATACTGAGCCTGTTACCATGTTACGTTTCAACCCTTTGTGCTCCAAGACTCCACAGTGTATTTAGAAATTAAACATTCTTCTTGGTGGTCGGGGTATGAGGTCTTTGTTTCCTCATGCCAGATCACCATGTCCAGGTCTGAGGATGCTTCCCTGGCCTGCCCCTCCCCCAGCAGTGATGTGTGCATGCCAGGCAAGTGCTCTGCCACAGAGCCATAACCCAGCCCTGGAAGCTCAGGCTACATTTCAACTTTGACTAAATGGTTCTGAGTTCTAGGTAGGATGCCGCGCAGACAATTTTCAGAATCAGTTTACAAAATAATGACCTCAAAAATCCAGTCGCTAGGTCAAAATGGCAACGCTAATCTGGACGAACTTGGGGAAAATATGTTTTTCTTCAGAAAAACTGTCACAGACCTATTTCCAAAAAGGGCATAAGGAAAATGGAGGCAAACAAATAAAACTCCTGTCAGAGTGGGTAGTGTGGCCTGGGTTAGGCAAAGAAATCCAATACCCAACTTCTAACTAGTAATACAACCTTCTTGGCGTTCAAGCAACCAGAGCAAGCAGGATTTCTGAATCATCAGATCCTTTGTGATGCTTGTGTCTAGTGATCCCTGACACAGTTCAGAAGGAGAGAGAGAGAGACAGAGAGAGAGAGAGAGAGAGAGAGACAGAGACAGAGACAGAGACAGAGACTCACACTGCATGCAGCCAAAGCAGCATGGGAGGTAGAGGTGTGTGTGTGTGTGTGTGTGTGTGTGTATCTGTGTGTGAACAGCCATGCATACACACAAATTGCTGATGGACACAGCCCTAGGGCCTGGCTAAGGAGGATAAATAAAAGACTTAAGATCTCTGTACCAAGAAAAGAATGCAGGGCATTACAACATAAATAGAGCAAGGGAAAAGGGAGCAAAGGACAGAAAAAATGAAAATCTGGAAGTGGAAGGAAAGAAAGCTGCGACCACAGCGAGCAGGAAGCTGGATTTTCTCAGACCGCCAACCCCTATCAGCATTTTAGTGGGAAGCCAGGCAGCTCCAGGCAAACACAACATTTATCCGTGAGCTGCTGGATGGAGGCCGCCATCACTGATGGGGTTGAAGCCTGTGTTCTAGTCCTCTGGCTCCCCAGCCAGGCTTCCTGAACTTCTGGAGAAGCCATCTGCCAGGTGGAGCACAGGATGGAAGGGTGGGTCAGGGCAATCCAGGCTTCCCGGCACTGCAGGCTGACTGACCGCACACACCCACAACCGGTTCCTTCCTGGTCACGGCTGCTGCTCTCTCATCTCTCTCTTCCAGCCAACTTCAAGTTGGCTGCCTGTCAAATATGAATCACGGAGGATGCGTTTGAGTGTGTAGTTTGAATCGCAAAGATAGAAGTGTAAAAATACTCCCCCCAAACTGGTTAAAAAATAAAACAAAGCAACTAAGTGTTGTGGAAATCCTGGGTAATTATAATACACTTGCAAGATGCGTGGACATTTATTCTGACTCGGCTCGTGTTTGCTTTTCAGCAGGACACCAATAAAACAGAAATCTCACACTTGATACCACTTTTACTGTCCTATGCCTGCCTGTGTGTCACATCAGTTCTGATTCCCTAGTCTCCAGCACCTAACGATTTATTCTGGACACACCCCCCACCCCTCCAACCCCACCCCTATGCTAGTGACTGTAGAGGGAGGGGCTACTTAGTAATTCTACACCTGTTCAAGTCTCCGCCCACCAACTTGTTAAGCTTCCCTAACCAGTGTAGGGCCAAGCATGAAAAGCTCCAGGCTGAGGAGCTGGGGCAGGAGGTGGCTCTGTCTGCCGATGGGTTTGCCTTCAGAGAGCTTTGTTCAGACCCTCCAATGAATCTACTACAATGGCCGTTGATGACAGTCATTTATATTCCAGAACAAAGAACAAGTTAAATTCATCGCAAAATGAGTATAAATCATTGAGACGGAGCAGTCTGCCGCCTGAACTTCCCATCGGAAATCACATTAAAGGAAAACTTCAAAGAAACATCAGAAACTTGGAACCTTTTCACCTGAGGCGCCCCAAAAAGAGACCATCCATATTCCCAGGTAGGAATTGTTTGAATTCATGCTTTCCTGTTAAAATGAAAGAAACAAACAACAATTATGTAACATATACAATCAAATTGAAACTAACTTGGGGGCACTTTTGAGGACTGGAAGTACCAAATAAATATGGCCTTAAGGAGTCAGATCAAACCATCTTTTGGTTATCATCTTCAAGAGTTCCAACTGTCTTTGCATTTCAAAGCACTGTTGTCTTTTGCCTTTGATTTGATTGGCTGTGAGTCCTTCCAGGATCTATTGTGGATAGGCAGCTATGCTGTTTTGGCTTGTTAGCATCCACCGGTTTGTGGCACTGTTTCGCTTGCAACCCTAAGAATTCTGTGTAGCATTTCCTGCCCAAGATCAGATTGTTGAGTGAAGCCGATGTTGTGTGTGCACCAGAAACCAATAGCAGTAAGATCTCCGTGCGTGCTTCAAATTCCAACCCTGCACCAAAGCCCGAGACCATTTGTAGTCACGGGCTCAATTCAACAACGGGGTTAGAAAAATGTAATAGGTCACTGGAGAAACCTGAATCTCAGTCTTGATAAGAGATCCTGACATTGGCCTTTGATGGTCTGCAGTGAGTCTGTATCGAGAGGAAGACACCTGCCACAGGGAAGTCTAACTGTTCACCCTGCGGAGCTAAGTGAGCTCTGCTGTCTGAATTATTTGCATGGCTTGAGTTCAGTATCATTTGCATTGGAGTTTCTAGGGAAAACTGGATATGGCCTTTTTGTTGTCATTCATTGTTCTATTTATCTTGCAGTTTTTTAAAATGTGGAATAGATGAGTGACAATGCTGAGGGCTGGCTCTGTTGTGTTAAAAAAATGAAAGAATATTTCAGTCCAGTATTATTCCATAAGAATTATACTGATTTCCCTAGTAGCTGACATTTTATATTGGTTTAGGCAATTAACTAGAAACTGATTTGGGGGTGGGGGTGGGAAGGTGCACCAGGTCACAAACTAAAGTTACATTTCTTTTATTCTCATGTTTTATGTATGAGTGTTTTTGCCTTCGGGTCTGCCTGCATCACTTTCATGCCTGGTGACTATGGAGACCAGAAGAGGGCACCAGATCCCCTGGGACTGGAGTTACAAGTAGTTGTGAGACAGTGTGGGTGCTGAGAATAAAATCCAAATCTGTGTTCTTACAACTCCCCCCCCCATGTCACACACACACACACACACACACACACACACACACACACACACACACACACACACACCACTACCACCAAAGAGACACTTTTTGGTGGAGCTGTTACTTTCCCATTGTTTCTCTGGTATTGTGCTCTTTTGGTGGGGGATGAGAAGACCAAGGTTAGAATGGGCCAGAGGGTGTGAGTCTTTGAATGTGTTGGGGAAAGAAGGGGAGGATGGAATGAAAGCTGCTGGGAGGGGTGGCATTTGGATGTCTAAGGTAAAGCCATCTTTGGATCCAGAATCACTGTGATCTCCCAGTGGTGATGTGGCAATTTGAATAAGAATGACTTCCATAGGCTCATATGTTTGAATGCTTAGGAAGTGGCCCTATTTGAAAGGATTAGAAGGTGTGGCCTTGTTGGAGGAAATGTGTCGGGGGGGGGGGGAGCGGGGGCTGCGCTTTGAGGCCCAGTGGCTCTTCCCTCTTCCTGCTGCCTGTGGATCTGAATGTGGAATCCTCAAGCTACTTCTCTAGCACTATGTCTGCCTGCCATGCTCCTGCCACGATGACATTGGACTAAACCTTTGAAACTGTAAGCCAGCCACAATTAAATAATTTCCTTTCTAAGACTTTCTGCGGTCATGGTGTCTCTTCACAGCAATAGAACACTAGGATGAGAACCAAGCACTCAGACTGGCCTTGTTTTCCTGATATCCAAGGTGATCGGGAATCACTTTCTGACAGGCTGGGGATGGATGGAGCTGGTTGGCTTTCAGCCATTTCTTCTACAATCACCAGCTTTTTCCCTCTCTGCTGTGGTTGGTTGGTTGTCAGACCTGGATTTATACATGCCAGCATCCACTGTGCTTTCTCCCCCTGTCTCCAGCACAGCCGCTGCT
This sequence comes from Cricetulus griseus, assembly GCF_003668045.3. Taxonomy (NCBI): domain Eukaryota; kingdom Metazoa; phylum Chordata; class Mammalia; order Rodentia; family Cricetidae; genus Cricetulus; species Cricetulus griseus. Next base: position 86,011,406 of record NC_048597.1, read on the forward strand.
CCACCACAGACTTAGAGAACCTTGGGCCTGCAGCCATGGTCCCTGCCTTGCCATACAGTCACCTGGCCCTGATGGGCACAGCCTCTTATCCTGGACTTTATGGAAATTTCCTTTTCTAACACTGAGCTGAGAGAACTGATTTGGCCAAGTAAAGTGGGAAAGGGTCACTGAGGCCTGAGGAGATGAGCTGTGGTCTAGACAGTGCCCTCAGCTGCTGGTGTGTGCTACCAGCCTCCCCAGAGACTGCTAGGACCTACTGTATTCTTATATCTGGCCTTGTGCTATTTTTGGGGGGTGGTGGTGGATGTTTGGTTGTTTGGTTAGTTAGTGGTGTTTGCATTTCTAAGGTTTGAACGTAGTGCCTGATGCATGTTCTGGGTAAGTACCCTATCACTGAGCTCCAGACCTCTTTATAACTTTTTTAAATGATTTTTATTTTTTATTTGTATATGTGTGTGTGTGCATGTGTGTGTGTGTGTGTGTGTGTGTATTTGTGTGTGTATGGGTGTGTGTGTGCATATGTGTGTGTATATGTGCATGCGTGTCTGTATTTGTGAGTGTATGGGTGTGTGCCTGTGATTGTATGTGAATGTGTTTGTGCGTGCGTGTGTGTGTGTGTGTGTGTGTGTGTGTGTGTGTGTGTGTGTGTGTGTACATGCAGTGGAGTCCAGAGAGGAAGTCAGCTCCTCTGGAGCTGGGGTTACAGGAGGTTGTAAGCCCCTGACATAGGTGCTGGAAACTGAACTTGGGTCCTCTGGAAGATCTTAACTTCTGTTCTATCCCTCCAGCCCCTTCTTTTTGCTTTGTGTTTTGAGACAAGGTCCACTAAGTTGATCAGCCTGGCCTTGATATCACTGTAGGCCTGGCCTGTCTTGAATATGTAATCCTCCTGTTTCAGCCTCCAGAGCAGCTGGGATGACAGGTCTGTGCTGCTTGGCCCAGCTTGTTGTGCCCCTTTCTGCCCATAGTTCCTTCTATGGGTACGGCATCAGGGGGTGGACGCTATCATCCCTGCCACCTTGGTACCAGGACAAGTTAGAGTTTACCTGCCCAAAGTCTGGGCACACTGCTATTTGATTTCTACCTTCCTCTCAATTCAACTGTGGTTCCACTGACCTGTGGCTTGTACCAATTGCTCCCCCACAGTGGGTGACTTAGAAGTATTGTTCACTGTCCATCCTGGTAGGGTGCCTATAGGCACCTGCAAACAGAAACACAGACTGGTTGTGGTAACTATTCCTAGTGTGTGCTGCTACGCCCTTACACAGAAACAACAGACACAATAAGGCAGGGGTGGGGGGCGGTGAGGGTTGGAGAGTGAAGATGTCTTCTACAGTTAATAAATGGTAACACTGGGCTTGGGTTGGCCTCTTTGGACTGCAGTATTGCAGCCTCTCCTACTGTGTTCCACTGGCCTCTGTTGTTGGCTGCTGAGACTGTTTGCCTGATAAGAAGCAAGATTTGAGAACACACGTGTTCCAGTCAGCACTCCTCATCACTCCTATGTTCCCAAAGTGAACATGTGTCTCCACCTAAAGTCTCATATCGTCCATCCAGTGGATTGTTTCATTCATTCATTCATTCATGCATGCATGCATGCATTCACAAGCTATTTATTTAGCTCTTATATCATATTGGGCAATAAGCCTTCAAGGGTCTAGCTTCTGTGTAGCCCTTTTCTTCTTAGCCATTTTGCCTCTGGAACCATCTCCCCTGCAGGTAGTTAGTTACCTATCTAAAAGGCAAATCTGTTTTATTTCTTAATAACTCTTTGAGGAACCTTAGGATACTCACTCTATTAAAGTTCAAACCTAACAAGAAGTATAAGAAATATCTTTGTTGTGAAATATCTTGTTTTCTCCGAGAAACATGGTGCCTGGGAAACTCACAGGAATCCACGAGGATGGCCCCAGCTGAGACTCTGAGCAATCATGGGGGGGGGGGTGCCTGAACTGGCCTTCTCCTGTAATCAGATTGATGACTGCCCTAATTGTCATCAGAGAGCCTTCATTCAGTAACTGATAGAGGCTGTTGTAGAGATTCACAGCCAAGCACCAGGCAGAGCTGCAGGAGTCCTGTCGAAGAGAGGGAGGAGGTTTTGTACTAGCCAAGGGGAATCAAGGTCATGACAGGGAAACCTATAGAGACAGATGACCCGAGCTCATACGAGCTCACAGACTCTGGGCAGTCAGCTAGGGAGCCTGCATGGGACTGACCTAGGCTATCCTAATGTGTGTGACAGTTGTGTAGCTTGGTCTGTTTGTGGGGCTCCCAGCAATGGGATCAGGACTTGTCCCTGGTGCTTTAGCTGGCTTTTGGGCACCTAATCCTTGTGCTGGGTTGCCTCCCTCACCCAGCCTTGATGCAGGGGGAGGAGCCTTGTCCTGACTCAACTTGATGTGCTATGCTTTGTTGACTCCGATGGGAGGCTTGCTCCTTTCTGAATGGAGGCAGAGGAGGAATAGATTGGGGGGGTGGACAGATGGAGGGTGGGGGAGGGAACAGGAGGAGAGGAGGGAGGGGAAATAGGTCAGTATGTAAAATAAATAAAAATTTTAATAAAAAGGAAATATCAAATCTGTTTACTGACCCCAGCCCTAACCCTGTCTCCAGCCCCTGCCCCCCATGTGTTTCTACAGGCTTCACCAGTCTCAAATGCCAGCTCTCTATGCTTGCTTTACCAGGGTTAGGCATATGTATGTGTCCTACCCACCTAGTTCCTACCCGAGCAGCTCCATCTCCCTTCTGACCCCCCACCCCCACCCCTCTGGCTGGGTCCAGCCTTTGGACTTCTCCATCTTATAGCATCTATATCACTGTATTATAATGGTCTGTTTTACTTGTCATTCTCCCACTAGCTGGTGATTCAGGGATTATGTGGGTCTTGTTAACTCTTGTATGCCTGTTGTGTGTCACAATAGCTGGCACATAGTATGCCTCCAGCAAATATGCAGTCGAATCAGACTGTAATGAGTACTCCTGACATCTTCCTGTGCTCTGCCTCTATCCAGAAGGCTGTTTCTGCAGATGTCTCTCCTCTTCTCTACTCTCTCTCACACACATACACACACTCAACACACAGATGAAGACATACATACACAGATGCAGACACACATACAGATAGATGCAGGCACATACACTCACACACAGAGATGCAAGCACACACACAGATGCAGGCACACACACACACACACACACACACACACAGAGAGAGAGAGAGAGAGAGAGAGAGAGAGAGAGAGAGAGACTCAGGCACACACATAAGTCCTTCTGCCCACTTCTCCATTCCACTTTTGTAATCACCTCAAATTCTTCCTCTGACATCTTTTCCTTTCCTTTATGCCAGTACCCTCCTTGGCTGCAATACTGTTAACTTGGTGTTTGTGTGAAAACACTTTGGAAACAGGGATTACTCTTAAACCTGGACTGTATCTTATGTCCTCCAATGGCATCCATTCAACATTTGGTGGTAATTAACAACCATGGACTGAATTCTCTGAAACTGTGAGTCAAAAAAGACTGCCCCCTATAGGTTGTTTGGAGAGGCATTTGGGTCACAGTGTGCAAGGCATCAAGAGTCTATGCCTCTCTAAAAGACGGGTCTTTTGCTCCCTAAATCTGAAAGAGCTCGTACAGCAGAGACCCCAGCCATGGACCTGGCTCAATTAAAGAAAGCAAAGGGAGTGGGCTGAGCTTAACACTCAAGTCCATGGGCTTCTGGCTGAAAGTGAAATTCAAAGCCTCCACCTGGGAGATGGGATGGCTCCCATACCCTGTGTGATGGGCTGCTCATTCTGAAACTTTAAGCAAAATAGTTGTTTTAATTAGCTAGATGTTAAAATGTCCCAATGATTTTACAGTTGTATGTTCTAAAGTGCAAGGAGTCATCTGCTTGGGGGAAAACAGCCCCAGGTACTTCTTGATTGCTTGTGATGAGGAGTTCACAGCTCACAGGAGGAAGGAGCCTGTACAGTTCACAGGAGAGAGGGGCCTATACAGCTCACAGGACAGAGGGGCCTGGGTAGTACGCAGTAGACAGCTGTGCCAGCATGTTGACTGACACCACTTGTCATTTTTAAGTTAAAATTCAATTCCTAGCCAGATGTAGTAATGCATGCCTCTAATCCCAGTACTTGAGGTGCAGAGGCATAAGGATTCCAAGTTTGAAGCTAGCCTGGACTGCGTAACAAGACTCTTGTCTCAAAAAAAAAAAAAAAAAAAAGGGTTTCAAGGCAAGTTATATTTTCTTTCAAATCCAAAACTCAACACATACAGATACTCAAACATGCACACCCATATATTATAAGCAAGTAGCTTTTTGGCATTTCTTTTGTAAAACTGCCTTATCCCATCTCTTGCGGTGTAAGGTTTGTTTTAGGAAATAGGGTAGGTACAAGAACTATAGCAGCAAGATGCTTTCTGACCGCTCTCATGATGAGCAGCTTCTGCCCAGGGAACTGAGGGGATGAACAAGCAGACAGGCTCCCCTCAGAGCCTCTGCCCCAGGGACTGTGGAGCTGGGCAAGCTGAATGGTTTTGTTGTTGTTGCTGTTTGTTTTGTTTTAAGACAGGTCTCACTATGTGGTCCTGACTCCCCTGGACTCGCTGTGCAGACCAGACTAGCCTCAAACTAACAGAGATCCACCTTCCTTTGCCTCCCTAGGATTAAAGGTGCGCACCACCACACCCAGCTCCAGGTTGAACATCCTCAATGCAAACTTCAGATCCAGACTGTTCCTGACTATGAAACACTTTGGGTGCTAATGTAACACCACATGGGCTTGCTCTACCTGGCCTTCTGTAATGGACATGACCTAAATCAAAGCCCAGGCTAAAATATTATGTAAATTTATCTCCAGACTTTATAGAAGCTGCCTCCACAGTTGAAACCTAATGAGTTGGGTTCTGTCGTATGTTTACTCAAGCATTCTGCCATCTGAAACTGTTCTGGTCCCACTTCTGATGTGGGTTGTTCACCTGAGCTATGTTCTCTGTTGTATTTTTGTCATCCCAGCATCCCACAGAGAGGTGCATTGGGTGACATTTCAGTGGCATCTCTGGGGACAATGGAGAGTTTGGCCAGGCCCTTGAGTGTTTCCTGGGGTTGTGCTTAGTCATTCAGGCTTGGTGGCCACATGCTGTGATGGCACGATGACAGCAGCTGTGGCTCCTCCCTTGCGCTGTCCCCACTACACCCACCCCAGTGCCTCACATGTGGAGGTGCTTACATGCTGCTGAAGTTGTCAGATCAGGGGAAAAAACTACATGTGATGTGTGTCATATGCCATGCCACCACCTCTCCACCAGCCACACCCTGCCTATCTGGTCCAATGGCTTCTTTAGGAAGCCTCTTAATTAGCAAAATTTATTTATTGTCAAATGTATTGAGGGGATAAAGTCTTGACTTTGTTTTATATTTTCATTTATTTTTAAAAAAATCAAATTTAACGATGCTCCCCTACCTCGTACTTTGAAGAAGAACAAAATGCTGATAACTATGGTATTTTTTAAAATGTATTGCTTATTTGCATATAAGCAAGGGGAAATATTCTTATACATATACAAACTGACTGGGAGCAAGTGCAAGCAGAAAACTTCCGATTCCTGGCTCACTTTGAAGGTGCTTTCTTTGTGGAGCATGCATGTGTGTTTATGTATATTGCATAACGTAGCCCTCTGGAAATATGTATGTATAGAACTGTATTTATGGTTCTGAATTCACTGCCTTAACTGGGTCTGATCCAAACACTGTTGTTTGTTCCTTTTGTTGCTTTGCAAATAACGTGATCTGAGCTCTCCTGTACACCTTTCCATTCTCTCCCTGCTCCAAGATTTATTTATTTTATTTTATGTGTGTGGGGGAGTGCTTGTACATGTCTGTGTACCACATCCATGTAGTGCCCATGGAGGCCAACAGAGAGTGCCAGAGATGGTTGTGATGGGAGCTACCATATGGGTGCTGGGAACTGAACAAGGGTCCTTTGGAAGGGCAGCCAGTGCTCTTGACCACTGAGCCATCTTTCCAGCATATTTTTAGATTCTGTTGTATGCATACAGTACCTGAGGAGGCCAAAAGAGGGCATTAGCTCCTCTGGAACTGGAATCACAGATGGTGGTGGCTCTCATGTAGGTGCTGGGAACTGAAGTCAGAGCCTATGCAAAAAAGCAGCCAGTGCTCTTAACTGCTGAGCCATCTCCCCAGCTTTCAGTTTTGTTCTTATTTTTCAAATGATCGAATTCTGTCACAGGCAGCCAGGGAACATTTTTCTAAAAGACAATAGAAATAAGATAATGTGGCTTGTCCCGCTCACATTCACGGTAGTCTCCCCCAGGAGAGAGGCAGTAGATGACGGAGGGAATAGATGAAGTGTCTTATTATCAAAGATTTGTTGACATAGCAGGGCAAGATATCTGTATCTGGGCTTGCCTGGAGCAAATGGGACGCTTCCCAGATGTCACTTACTTAGTTCGAAAGGGAGGGAGCGGTGAATGCAATTGATGCTCTTTGCGAATATGTGTCTTTAAAAAGGTTCTGGCCTTTTCCAAGCATTGCAGAAATGTATATTTTAACAAGAGATCGAATGAAGTGAGAGGGAGAAGAGGGCAAAACAGCAAAGACATGGGTTACCAATACCTGAATCTGTGGGGGTCTCACAAGAAAGTGGGAAAGATGGGGGTTGCTAAGACATCTAAACAAACAGTGAGGGGGGGCAGGGGCTGGGGCCTCTGTGTAGTTTTTGTTTTTGTTTTTGTTTTGTTTTGTTTTGCCAGCTGTGTGATCTGAACCACACTGCTATCACAGTGACCAAATCTCCCTATGCTGTCTGTCACTGGGCAAGAGAGACAAGCATTCCTAACATAAGCAACTTAGTTCCTTTCCCACACAGGAGCCTTGCAGGCTGCTGTTGCTGTCTTTGAAAGCAATGTGTGTGGAGGGAGATGGAAAGTGTCCCGAAGTCCACTGCTCTATCTGGAGCCCAAGTTGGATTACATATTTATGAGCTTAGCTTCTTTTCATGTGGAAGTCTAGGGTTTAAAACACCATGAAATGCATTAATGTGTGGAAGGCTACACAAGATACACTTTAGTCAGTCAGCCGGAACCCTGCCCCTTCCCTGAACCACTGTGTTTGTGAACCCTTAATCTCCTTACACTGTAATTATAATCTCAATGGACCACATTGCTGCAGACTACTCATTACTGAATGGGCTGGTTCCTAAGATCTGTGTCAGTGCTGTGTAATGGACTGTGGAGTATCTTGGGATTTTAAATAAAATTATAAAACGTGGAATGCCATGAATTTTATCCGGAGTGGCAATGTTTCTCCTGTTAGTGTTTAAGCAATGTGATTAAGTAGTAGTTGTCTTAGATGAAGGGGAAGCTGGGAAAGTGAGAGACTTTTTCCTTTATTAGCAGCCACTACTACTGACCCATTCCCAAAATATTAGCATTAATCCATTCTCAGAGCCACTGCTTCTGCCCACCTTTGTCTGTTTGTGTATTTTGCATTATCTTTGAGACAGGATCTATGTAGCTCAGACTCAGTCCCACAGGCTGGCATGACAGGCATGTCCACTGGAGTTAGCTAAGGCCCTGCCTTTTATTGCATGTCCTCCCAAATCAAACCAGCACAGATTTTGGAAGAGGCATACAAACTATAGAAATACTCCACTAAATTATTATATTTTGAATTGTTATACTCCAAATTATATATTATTATAATGAAGATTATTATTATATAATATATAACATATGTAATATAATAATATATAAATATATTCTGAGTTAAATTATATTCTAAATTATCATAATTTGATTTTTGGAAAATGGTATACTTTTTTTTTAAGCTCCTTGGAATCTTCAGTGTGGGATCTTGCCAGGTCTGAATAACAACAGCTGTTTTAGCCATTTGTCATGGTCATTTTTCAAAGTCAATAAGGCTTATGGTACCTCCCCAAGAGACATTATTTTTTAATTTAGACTTACTTTGTGGGAGTTTCATACGTGGGTGTTGTGTGTGAATACATCATTTCTATCCTTCCCTCTCCCCTTCAACTCCTCCCATGCCCGTCCATCCCTCTTACATGTATGACCTTTTTCTGTAACTATTATTACACACATGCACAGCCTACTGAGCCCATTTAGTGTTGCTCATGTGTACATATGGTTAGAGCTGACCACTGGGACTGGATACCTTCTCTGGAGTCTGGTCCCTGGTGAAAATGGGTTCCCCTCCTCAGTAGCCCTTGGCTGGCTATAGCTCTTTTTCTAGGAGTGGGACTCTGCAATCCATGCTGCCATGTTGACTGGTATTGTCATTATGTGCCTTGTTTAGGTGACCATATTATTGATATTTCATAAGTTTCCCTATCTAACCAAAAAAACACTCTGTCCCAGCAGGTATCTTGGTCATCTGGCTTACAATCCTTCCACCACCTTCTCCATGATGTTCCCTGGGCCTTGGGTCTTCCTACCTATTAATCTTACAAGTGTGACATTGAGTCTCATGGATTATCTTTTATGGCTTTAATAGCAGAGAGTCATTGCTGAGTTTTGGGTTGAAAACATGTGCAAGAAAATAACTCCCTTGGCAGGAAGCACAACACAGAATCAAAGAACCAATGAATTGTGAAAATATCCTCAAAGAAGGTCAGATTCAAGGCATACTTTATCAGACAGCTTGCATCAGGCTCTGCCAGAGTCCATCTGTCACTTGCTTCTCACAGAGACCCAGTGGGGACACCTGGAATATCTGTGGGCAGAAAAGGAAAGAGTGAAAGAGGCCCACACTTTTCTTGTAAGTCCAGGAATCACCCTACCCTGACTAAATACCCCTGTGTCCTTCACTGTTGTCCAGACACTAGAGGCTGAGTGCACTGGAGGCTGAATGCACTGGAGGGAGAGTCCACTGGAGACTGAGTGCACTGGAAGGAGAGTACACTGGAGGGAGAGTGCACTGGAGGGAGAGTGCACTGGAGGCTGAGTGCACTGGAGGGAGAGTGCACTGGAAGGAGAGTGCACTGGAGGCTGAGTGCACTGGAGGGAGAGTGAACTGAAGGGAGAATACACTGGAGGGAGAGTGCACTGGAGGATGAGTGTATTGGAGGCTGAGTGCACTGGAGGGAGAGTGCACTGCAGGGAGAGTGCACTGGAGGGAGAGTGAACTGGAAGGAGAGTGCACTGGAGGGAGAGTACAATGGAGGGAGAGTGCACTGGAGGATGAGTATATTGGAGGCTGAGTGCACTGGAGGCTGAGTGCACTGCAGGGAGAGTGCACTGGAGAATAAGAGCAGGTTTAATGAACAAAGCAATTTCCTGGTGGTCTGAGGGCTGGAGAAAACCATAAGGGAGAACCCCACATGGCAGATCAGAGGACAGAACCTTAAATAAATAGTGTTTGGACATGGTCTTGGGCATCTCTAGGGGAGGAGCCACAGATGGTGGGCTTTCTCAGGGGCGGGGTCTGGAATGGGTAGAGTGGGGCTGGGTGCAGCTTCCCAACATGCTCTCCTGGGCTATATAAAAATAAACTAAGCTTCCCCTCAATGCCTGTAGACAGTCTCGGGCCAGACCCCAGGATTTCTGTGCTTTGCAGGGGCATTGTGTCCTCCGGCTTCCTTGCTTACTTCTGCTAATGCTCTCCCTGTTCTTCTCAGTCATTTGTGGGTCTGTGTCTCACGGTCTTTCTTCTATGGATGCAGAAGTGAAATTCAAGCTCCTTCCTGGTTACTGTGAACAAAACTCAACCATAAAAGTGTCTGCATGCAGATTTCCTAGCTATCTGGAGAGAGTCGAATCTAGAGTTAATATACTCAGTAAAAGCAACTTTTGTTTTGTTGTTGTTTTTCTAGATAGGGTTTCTCTGTGTAGTTTTTGCCGTCCTGGAACTCCTTCTGTAGACCAGGCTGGTCTCAAACTCAGAAGTCCGCCCGACTTGCCTCCTGATTGAGGAGACTAAAGGCATGCGCCACCACCGCCCAGCAACTTTTATATGATAGCAATATGGGTTGTTTGCTTTGCTTGTTTATGGAGGTTTTTGTTGTTTTGTTTAGATAAGGTTCTACTATGTTGCCCTAGCTAGTTTGGACCTCTCTATGTAGATCAGGCTGGCCCTGAACTCATAGAGATCCTACCACCTCTGCCTCCTGGGTGCTAGGATGAAAGGCTTTAGCCACCACATCCTGTTGTTTGTTCTGGATTTATCTGGAGACAGGGTCTTACTATGTAGCCCAGTACAGCCTTGAACTCTTGGGCCTCATGTCGACATTGGGATTGCAGGCATGTGTCACTGTGGCTGGCTAGAGTCCCTACTTTTGAAAAGCCTTGTGGGTGACCTACCTGTTTGAGATTTCTTGGTACTTGCTCTGTCATTGTGCTGCCATCTCTGCCAGTCACAATGGATCTTTCAGGTTCCTTTACCGAGTCCTCAACTCACTCATCTGCTGTTGGGCAATTCTGCTCTTTCCGATGCCTGGACGTGCATGCTTCCCCCCCCCCCAGACCTGTCATTGATCTCCAAAACCAATCATAGGGCTCATCAAAAGAACCAAGCACAAACCTGAACTTTTCTAAGGACCTCCTCCCTGTCCCCTTGCCCAGGGTCGAGTAGTTCGCTGCCCCTGGTAGATTATGTCCTGAAAGTGTGAGTTGCTTTTTGTTTTCTGTTGTTGTTACTTGTGGATTGTGCCTCCCTCATGCTTAAGTCCCTTGACTTTCAGAGTTGGGCCCTGTGCACCTTTCTAAGTGGACCCACTCCTAGAGGCAAGGCTCCTATTCCTACCCCTTTTTATATTGGTCAAGCCCCACTGAACCCCAGCCACCCCTTCTCCCAATGTTCCGTCTTCACAGACATCCTTCTTCATCTGTCTTCCTGGTTCTCTGACTCGGGTTGAATTTCAAGGCTAATCTCAAATACCATGTTTTGCTCAAAATGTCCTTTTCACTCCCACCCCCAGATAATTTATCACCCCTGTTGTCTCATGACACGATGCCTCTGCACACCACGCTCTTCAGACATCCGATTCTGCATCTATGCCTTGGTATCACCATTTTCCACGGATGATCCAAGCCTTTGAGAACAGAATCCATACAGCACATGAGTGAATGAGAGTGTGATGCATGAACTCACAGAGGTGATAAAAACCGGTTTATTAAGGGGTGAAAAGGAAAAGGACAGAGTCACAGAGAGTAAGGCTGAAGCTGCCATTGATCCCACAATGCCTCTCTGCTGCTTGGGGCTCCCACCACACCAAGCGCGAGCCAGAGCAAGAGAGAATGTGCTTTCTCCTCCAGCTTTTCCAGTCCTCACATAGTACCCCAGGCCACGCCCTAAGGCCGGTACCCCAAAGCTATTCTACAAGAGTGAGTGGATGAATGGATGAATGTTCTTCCTGTGGCCTCTTTAAATGTTTTTTTTTTTTTGAGAAGTTTATGAAAGTACTGTATTTATATCATTTTCATCCCTCCCTCTCCTCCTCCAACTCCTTCCATGACCCCCTCACTCTCTCTCAAATCAATGACTTCTGTTATACAATTATGTATACTCACACAAACCTATTGAGCTTCCCTAATGTTCCTGGTATCTACATATGCTTAGGACTGACGTTTGGGGACTGATAATTCATCAGGGATTCTCCCTGAAGGAGATTGATTCTCCCTCTCAGCAGCCATTATTTACCTGTAATTCTTCATCTAGGAGTAAAGGCTTGTGAGATTTCATGTCTACAGGTGTTGCCCTTATGCAGGGCTTGTTTCATGGGTGCTGCTTCTCTGTCATAACTAGCAGACATTACCTCCCAGCAGACTTCCCAATCCTCTGGCTCTTATAATCGCTCCACTCCTTCATCCATTATGGTCCCTGAGGCTTAGGTGTAGAGGCTGTGTTATAGATGTATCAGCTGGGGCTGGCACCCCAAAATTGTTCTCTGCAGTTTGACCAGTTATGGCTTTCTGTAATGGTCCATTCATTGATAGTGTTCACAGAACTGTTAATGACTAATTTTGCATATGTTTTTATTATAATAATTCCCCTTCTCCAAACCCCTTGTTATTTGGGTTGTTGTCACTTCACTACTACTTACTTAATATCAGCTTTCATTGGCTATTCAAGTCCTGTGAAGATTTATGTAAGTGGTAAATGTAATATCCTTTTCAGGACATCTGAGCTAAGCAAAATATTTTTTTCTGTCAAAGGCAGCATCATGTTTTCCATTTTGCCTCCTACTGTACCCTGGATAAAGCTGGTATCAGCTTATCACACGTCAAATCAAATTGCTTAATGTTTTTTGACATGTGTTCTTTCCTGATTTATCTGGTCCCTACATACAATACTGCTCCAAATCATCCAACAGTTTCTTTCACAGAATCACAAAATCAAGGCTTTCCAATGTATTTCCTCCTTGCCGGCGTCATCATGGATGCTGCCATTTCGGGATTATACTGTATAATCAATCAGTCATACAGAAGGATAAAGCAGAAAGAAGGATGCTTAACAATGGGGGAAAGAAGAAAAGTGAAACCTTGAAAATGATTACTATGGCCACAAGTACACAAAACGCTTGCACAAATAATTAAGTGCAGCATCTTAATGCTAAGAAAGCTTATGGATGTGATAACCTGTTGAGGTCCGGGATGGACTGTTTACCTAATGAAGCATGGTAACATGCATTTCCAGATGAACCAGCCTTATGGCTGACACAACTCCTTGGGGCAAGGACTTTATGTGTTTGGCACAAGCACACCTATTGTACATCAGTGCTGTTAAATATTTAATAATACTTCCTCCCACACCTATTCCTGGCAAAGCTAGCCTTCCTGACTTCTCATGTCCATAATCAAATCTGGATTTGTATATTAATCATTTGAGGTGTGGTGCCATTTTGAAGTCCAAGGGAGGTGATACCATTTTCTGTAGGTCTGGGATCTGCTCTGGGTGATGACAATGTATGTAATTAGCAATAGATAAATCTTGAGCTAGAGAGATGCCTCAGTGGTTAAAAAAATTTGCTGAGGTATGTGACACATTGTTTACCTAGTGACTTGGAGGACCCAGGTTCGACTCCCAGTACCCACATGGTAGCTCACAACCATCCATAATTCCAGTTCCAAGGGATTTTCCACCATCTTCATGGACTTTGCACACATGGTAAGCAGACATGCATCTAGGCAAAACACTTGTATACATAAAATATTTTCAAATCTTTTCATTTTTAGAGAGGTCCATACAAAGTGAACCACACTTTTGGAAGTGACTCTAGGGTTTGGGCTTTGTCATCCCAGTTCTGTAATTAATGGTATGACCATGAGTGGTTCACTTTAACTCTCTGAAATCAGTTAACTAGTCTTTGAGCCAATCCTACCAGACTCATCACAGCTTCCTAACTTATTGCCCATTCCCAGATGTGATATCTGTGTTTATGGATTCAGAAAAAAAGGAACAGGTTCATTAATAAGCTTTTTAGATGAATACAAAGTGTGCTACTACTGTTTAATTTGCTAACTTACTCATTTCTTAAGGGGGAATTTATCCAGTATTCATCATATGGAAGACAACAGTTGTGGCAATCAATGGAAATTCCAAAGTACATACGGAGAGAGTAACCTAATTATTTAATTATGTGCATTTTACATCAAGAGCCTAAACAAGACCTGAGTGATGATGATACTGGTTAACATGAAACCATGGATGGGGTCCCCATTCCTAGATTATGAGCTATCCATAATTAATGACTGCTGAGAAAGGTAGAATAACTCTTCTCCAGGGATGAACCCTCTAACTGGTTATCCACCCAAATGGTCAGATATAAAATCATATACATATGAACAATGCCAAATGAATCCAGCCAGTTATATTTATACATTCATTCATATATGTGTGTGTGACAATACTAATTAAAGAAAAAGAGGTTATGCATTTGAGAGGGAGAAGGAGAAATGGAAGGGCAGGAATAAATACAGTATATGTATTTATAAAATTAATAAAGTATGTGACAAGTATGAACAAATCAACAACACTTAAAATTATCAGAAAGAATAAAATATCTTGCATCTGGAAGACAGAGTCTCCTAATCACATGAATTCTGTCCTTACAGTAAAATGAAAACCTTATCTTTCTGTTTGCCAAAGAACAAGGAAGGAGATAAATATATAGAGGCACAAAGGTTTGCTATGGTCTTGAGCACTGGGCTTGAGAAGTTCCTTGTGTAAAGACACTGCTTCAGAGCAGCCTAGATGCCCCTCTACTGAAGAATGGATAGAGAAAATGTGGTACATTTACACAATGGAGTACTACTTAGCGGGGAAAAAAACAATGGAATCTTGAAATTTTCAGGAAAATGGATGGAACTCAAAGAAACCATTCTGAGCAAGGTAACCCAATCACAAGAAGACAAACATGATATGTACTCACTCATATGTGGATTTTAGACATAGAGTAAAGGATTACCAGCCTACAATCCACACTGCCAGAGAAACTAGTAAACAAGGAGGACCCTAAAAGAGACAAACATTGTCCCCTGGAGAAGGGGAAAGGGTCAAGATCCCCTGAGCAAATTGAGAGCACGGGAAGAGGGGGGAGGGAGCTACGAGAATGAGAAGGGAAGAAGAGGAAGGATGCAGAGGTCATGAGGGAGCAGAAAGGTTGAGTCAGGTGAAGAATAGAAGAAAGGGTATGTGATAGGTAGGGTTTTAGTTGGGGGTGGTAGGGGAGGAGGGGAGGGAGAAGGGAACTGGAATTGTCATGTAAACCAATCTTGTTTCTAATTCAAATAAAAAAAAATGATAAAAAAAAAAAGACACTGCTTCAGTCTGGGTCTTTGGATTGTCCCTGTGGGAAAGCCTTCACCCCATCACCCCATCCACTCCCGCTCCCACTCCCACTCTCTTGAGATTTTTTTTTTTTTTTTTTTTTTTTTTTTGCCAGATTCTTAGTGTCTGATCCTGTTTGGAGCCTGCCACTTTTGCACATGCAAAGTGTTACTTGTTACAGTGATGCTGATGAGTCCACAGAAGTATTTAATTTGCCATTTTCCCCTGTCAAAAACCTCTTCCAAGCGCTCAGGTTTATCTGCCAAAAGTGATGTCATTAAGGCTCCTTGCAAGGGCTGTGGGAATCTCACTCTACTAGCCCGTCTTCTTTAGCTTAGCATCCAGTGTTATGAACATTTGTTTGTTCATGCTAATGTTTCCAAGGATGAGTCAGGTAAAAATGGAAAGATCTTATGGCACAGGCCAGCATAAGCATCACTTCTTTTCATAGCTGCTTTGTCTTTCACAAAGCTAGGTAACAGACAGCAAAGTGAACCTCCGTTAATTTTGCCTCGAGAACACCAAAAGCATGGCTTGCACTATGTCTTCAGTTAAACAGTACCCCAGCATAGTACTTCCCATTGCAATGGTCGATACCTGGGTTACCCTCACATTTAAGTTATTAATGCTGTATAGCGGTGCATGTGTCTACCAAAGAGCCTGTGAATCACATACTACAATTTTAAAGTGAAGTATGTCTCGTTCATCCTACTGAACACCTTTAAAAATGTCTGTTTCTCCTGTCATTGATGGAGAGATCACCTTGCTTAGCTCAGTATCCATTTTCTGTTAATAATATTTGTAACTTTGTTAGGGTTTGTCTGTACTTTTCTTTCCATGATCACGATTCTTAAATGCACACTAGATCATTTCATCTGTAAATGTTTTTGAGTGTCAACTGTGTGTCAAGCAGTGGCCTAGAACTTGCTCAAAAGTACTAACATCTGCATTCCTATATCTAAAACCTTCTGTTTCTGATTATGGCATATATATTTATCATTGTTGCATTTTCTACAGTCTGTTTTTATATAATTTTCCCTCCTCTCTTAGAAATGATTTGCACAAAATACCTTTTTCCATTCTTTAACTTTCAACCTGTGCGTCCTTCCAACTATACTGAGTTCCTTTATTCTGGGATCTAGGTGCATTCTGCCAGTTTTTAAAGTCGAATAGACTAATCTGTGTCTCTTGAATAGGGAGTTTAAGCCATTTATATGTAAAACAAAAGCTGATGGAAAAGGCTTCCTGTTGCCATTTTGTTTTTTGTTTGTTTTTTTATAAACCTTATGGTTTCCTCCTCCTTCCCTATCTGTTTAGTTGCTTTTTTGTGTGACAAGTTGGAACTTCCTACTTGCTTCTTTTTGTATATGCACTGTGTCCTTCTGGTTACCATGGGGATTATGTCATATACTCCAGGTTATAATCATCTACTTAAAACTGACTGTGTATGCACATAAAAAGGTGTGGTCTTCTCATCTCTGCCCTACCCAGATTGTGATATTGATGAGGCTGGAGAGATGGCTCAGCAGTTAAGAGCAGTTGATGCTCTTGCAGAGGACCTGAGTTTGATTTTTAGCACCCACATGGCAGCTCACAATCATCTGTGACTCCAATCCCAGGGACCTCAGTGCCCTCTTCTTGTCTTGGTGGGCACCAGGCATGCATGTGGTACACATAGGAAATGTAGACAAAACACCCATACACATAAAATACATTTTTAGAAAGAACTTAAAATTATTATACCTTTACATGTTTAGTATTCTCATTAACATAGGTCCATAGCAATAATAATGCTTTTATTTTTAAAATCATATAAAATAATTATGAGGTTATAAACAAAAATGACAAATAATATAGTTTTGAGTTTGTTCATGCATTGTCTTTATGAAAGGTATTTCCATTTTCATGTGGGTTTGACTTAGCCTCTGACATCATCTTGTTTATCCTTTTTTATAGCATGCTTTGGGGTGGATTCCTCAGTCTTTGTTTGTCCTGGAGTAGCTCATACTTTATTTTATTGTTTTTCTGATGTTTTGACAATGTCATTCAAGGACACAGTATATTTTAATCACAACCCCCCCCCATTGCGCTCTTGTCCCCTTCACCCCATATGATAGTTTTCCTCCTCTCTTTCTACTGTCATGTCTTTATTTTATTTAATATTAGTTAAATATTAATTTTGGTGACCCATTGAGTTTGAGTAAGGTTATTTGCATGCACATGGGTGAGGGGTTATTTACAGGAACATGTGTAGCTTCCCAGTGGCTGTACCATTGAAGAAAATGTAGCCCGCATCCAGTAACCATTAACTGCCTATGAATCCCCAGGGAGGGAAAGAGCCTTGGGAGTCCCTCTTCAGGCCTTGAAGGGATGGGAATGGGTTTAGTCCTGCTTGGGTCTGATGCAAGTAATGAGTAGTTCATGTTGTAGTTCAATAATGTAGTTCATTAAGTATAACATCATCATATCTGAGAGACCTGACTCCTCTTCCTCTTACATTTTTTTTCATGCCCTCTTCTGTGATGTCCCCAAGTCTTGCAGGGATGACATAAATGTCTCATTTAGGACGGAGCACTCAACAGCCACTTATCCAGCACTTTAAGCTGCAATGAATCTCTACAGAGCGAGGCTTCTCTGGTCAATGCTAACTTTGCGTGTGTGTGCAAGCATTTGTGTTTAGTGGACTGGGGTTTGTTGGTATTCCTTTTATTTGTCTTTCTGTGCTTCTTCTCAATGTTGGGAAATTTTTCTTGTGGCATATGTTGGTCCCCTTGATAAGATTCTATAAATCTGTTAGAATCTATTCACTTTTATGATTTTTTTTGTTGTTCTTGTGCGTTAGACTCAATCTTGTTTTCAGGATTGTTGAAACTTTCTTCTGCATGTTTCAATGTACTGTTGAAACTTGTAGTAAACATTTTAATTCAGTTTTTATGTTTTTAGTTCCATAATTTCTGATTGGTTTCTTTTTAATTATTTCTCATTGTTAATATAACCATTTTCTTGATTTCATTTACTTAGTTGTCTTTGCTCTTCTTCAGCCTGCTGAGCATATTAAAGTTTTTATGTATTTATTTTTTGGGGGGGGACAAGGCACACATATATCAAGATATACAAGAAAGTCATAGGATGACTTGTGGGAGTTGGTTTTCTCCTTCCACCATGTGGGTTCAACTCAGGCTGTCAGGCTTAGTGGTAAATGCCTTCACCTTCTGGGCCATCTTGTCAGCCTTGCTGAACACATTTAAGACAGTGTTTTAAAGCCTTTGCCAACTCCAAGCCTAGTATTTAATCTCTTTGTCCCTGTGAATAGGCTCACCTTGTTTGTTTGTTTTTCTTGTGTTCATTCTTTGGTGCTAGGGCATGGTAATGCATGCCTGTACCCCCAGCTACTGAGGAGACTGAGGCAGGAAGATTACAAGTTCAAGGCCAGCCAGGACATCTTAGACACTATAAAGGAACACCCTATTTAGGGAGTTCAGCTCAATGGGAAAGCATTTGCCTACCAAGTGTGACCTCCTGGGTCTAACACCTAGTACCACAATAAATAAGTAAATAAGTACATAAATAAATAAAAGGGAAAGAGGGAGGGAAGACAGCCCTCCTTTCCCAGTCTTTGCTGGCTGACTGTGTGCAGGTGACAGCCATCCAAAGCAACCCACAGTCATGTTACTGTTGGGTACTCTCTGACATTTTTTTGGAGTGTTTCTCCCTTGAGCCTGTGTATACAATTTTTCCTCAATCCCTGTGTGTGGAGATGATTTTAAATGCATTAGTTTCCCTTTGAGTCTTGCTTCCTCTCCTCGGGCCCTCAGATTGACTGTATTCCTGTACCCATTACTTCTGCTCTCAATGCTCACAGGGGCAGCCTCTCTGCGGTTCTCAAAACCCACAGCGCCTGCCTCTAACTGCACAGCCCTAACCTTGTATCCAAGCTAACCTGTGCTACCTTTCTGTTCAGTTCCCCTGCACCTGCCTTATGCCAGGTTGTCTAGACTGTAGCTCTGCAGCTGGTGGGGGCACTGCTGAGATAGTGCAAGGCCCTCTGGAAGTCTTTCAGCTTGTGTTCTTTGTATTTGGTAGTAATAGACATTGGGCAGATCCTATCTCAGGAGCTGTTGGCATTTATATGTGTCTTTCTCAATTAAACTGTTTTAAGCATCTTAAAGTTACCATCTCATCAGGTTGGTGGTAGTGCACACCTTTAATCCCAGCACTCAGGAAGCAGAGGCAGGTGGATCTCTGTGAGGTTGAGGCCAGCCTGGTCTGCAGAGAGAGTTCCAGGACAGGCTCCAAAGTTACAGAGAAACCTGTCTCAAAAAAAAAAAAAAAAAAAAAAAAAAAAAAAAAAAAAAAAAAAAAAAAAAAAGTAAAAGTTACCATCAGGTTCCCAGAGCATCCTTGTTAAAATGAGCAAAGTAGCAGGCCGCTTTCAGCACCTGATGGACTCCAGTCATTCGGTAAATTTGGAGCAAACTGATAAGTGTAGTTTCTGCCTCTTGAGCTGATGCTCATTAGCATCTCTGAGTCCTTTTAAACATCCTGTGAGGCTCTCCTCCAAACAGCTCTGATTTGACATACTACAGCCCCATAGTCAATGCCTGTGCTTTCATGGCCATGCTTTAAGTGTTAGGTGTGGGGATTGTGAAAGGAAAATGAAAAGGGAATTTCAGCATTCCATTCCTTCCCACCCCTTAAGACCCTGCCCTTTGCATGCAATTATGTTTCCACAGGCTAAGCTTCAAACGATGTCGCCTGAATGAGAGGATGCCTGTGTATGCATGACTGCTGTCATCTGAGGAAGGGGGTCCAGATGAACCAATCCTAATGTATTTGTTTGCAAAGAACTCATTTGAAAGTCTTGTCTCACAATGATTCAAAACTGATCAGGATAATTTGCTTCGCCCCTGACAACTAGCTACCAGGATGTGTGTATCAGACTTTAAAAGGTGTCGTGTGTCAAGTGCTCCGATCTGATGTTATAAAATATAACATCCAAATAGCGAGAATGGCTCAGGCTTCTAACAGGGGTGGATATGAGTGTTTGATACAGTTCTACCCTGGGCCTCTTTCTCTAATCATATCCCACACTCTGTGCCACCAATAGCGGGAATTCTTCAGTTTGGCATTTCGTGTCTCATATTATGTTTGTAATTCTTTCTGAGAGAAACGAAACCTATGGGGATACCGAGTAACAGCGTGTAATCCGTCACACACACACCCTTCCCCAATGCTGTCATCTGTCCTGTATTGCCTGTCTTATCTCACAAAGTTGCTTCATATGTCAACAAAATGTCACCTCCCACACAGAACCAGCGTCCACGTTTTTTTTGGCCACAAAGCCTGATGTAACATGGATGGAATTCTTATTATAATTCAGTCCTATGTACAGAGAAATTTTTTGTGGGGGGAGTGTTAACAGCTGAACAGACACATCTGTCTGGTTCGTGTGTGACATTATATCACAGAGCCCTGACTCAAGAACAGCAGAGAGCTGCGTTTGTAAGCAGTGATGCAAGGATATGTAGACACAGGTCATTGTTCAGCCTTATCTCTGAAGGCCTGGCTCAGACTCAGCCCAGCAATCCAGGCCTTCTGAACTCTCAGTGAGCACTCAAAGCAACATACCATGGGGTGTTTTGTTTTTGTTTTTGTTTTTTTACCATCTGAGCCATCCAGGTGCCTCCCCTCACTGGCTAGAATAGACCTGCTCCATCCTTGTTCCTCTGCCTTCCTTGTCCAGGACTCAGCCTGGGGGTGAGACCTTCAGGAAAGGTGTGTTGCCATCCAGGCTGTGTTTGGTTCCTTTCTTAACATGTCCCAGCATCTATTGGACCTTGATTAAAAATTGCTAGCTACTTCCCTATCTGCCTTGCTGGATAGTGAGCGCTTCAAGAATAAGAAATATCCAATTTGTTTGCTTATTAACAACACATAAGCCAGGCTCAGTGGTGCACGCCTTTAGTCCAGAGGCAGGCAGATTTCTGAGTTCAAGGTCAGCCTGATCTATATAGTGAGTTCCAAGACAGCCAAAGACTATGTAGAAAGACCCTGTCTCAAACCCCCAACTGCCCCTGTCCTACAAAAAAAGGAAAAAAAAATCTTTTAAGTCATGGCTTCCAGACAGGATCTAATAAACGTGTTAATGAAAAGGAAAGTCTTGAATGAATGGTTGAGTCCTGTTCTGTAAATGGGGCACTGACATGTCTGTACAAGAATTATAGCTAACTCTTATCAGCCTCCTTCCAGGCACCAGGTATGGTGATCCTAACAGCCGCACAAGGCAAATATGGCTAGGATTGTACCATTCAACCTACTTTCTACTGTAGACTTGTTCAGACCTTTATATATAAGCTGTACTTGAAGTTAAAAGTCTGCTGATCTCTGAGTATGATCCTTAATGCTGAAAGATAGACAGGCATCTGTCTTTTACCACATTTACACTAAAAAGAAAAGACATTATAGCATGATAGTCAACGGTAAATTGATAGACTTAGCCAGTTACCTGAATCACTGAGCCATTTATGATTCTCTGATGATATACTCTCATGAAAGTATTTGTGTCCATGGAGTCTGTGGTTCTTTGTATGTATGAGTCTTTGCCTACATGTATGTCTGTGTACCAAGTGTGTGCAATGCCTGTGGAAGCCAGGAGAGAGTGTAGAATCCCCACACTGGAGTTATAGATGGTTGTGAGTTGCCCTGTGGGGGCTGGGAATCAAACCCGTATCCTCTGCAAGAGCAGCCAGTGCTCTAACCACTGAGTCATCACTCCAGTCCTGACTGGGAATTTTGTCAAATGACTTTTTCTTGGCTTCTCAGAGGACTTCTGAACAACAGCCATAGGAATGGTTTGATATGTACAAGGCTCAGGGGTCAGGACACTCAGCACTATTTCTTGTTTCCAAAGATACCCACTGTGTGTAGGAGGAAAGATTCTTACGATGGAGTCCTTCAGTTGACCTCATTAGCTAAGTAAGGCTTCTTAGAGACAATGCCCTGATCCACCAATTCACCAACCCAGACCCACACCACAACACAGTAGAATCGGATGAAAACAAGCATCCGTCGTGGCCACAAATAGAAGCCAGGAGGAAGTTATTGGGTGAGGATAATATGTTTGGCCAAGTTTGTGTGGCCCTCTTGCATTGTGTTATAGTCCAGGGGAGTTTACACTGGAAATCCCCGGCTATGGTCACTGGCGTCTGCTTCTTCCACCCATGACTTCAAGGCCACCAGATAGGGGACAAAGGGCCATTTGTGTTTCGTGTTATGTGTTCAACAGCATATAACAGATGCTTAGCCCAGTGATGGCCATGTGGTGGGCACGGCACATTTGTTAGATGAATGGTGGGCACAGAGCACTATGTCAGAAACAGAAAGATGTGGCTTTGAAATTTAGATCTATCACCCGCTGACTCTACACAGAGTCCCTACATGAAAGGAGGACAAGAAGGGTGACCTACACGTTGCTCAGGTGTGTGGAGACCAGTGAGGGCTGATGGCACGAGGG
This sequence comes from Cricetulus griseus, assembly GCF_003668045.3. Taxonomy (NCBI): domain Eukaryota; kingdom Metazoa; phylum Chordata; class Mammalia; order Rodentia; family Cricetidae; genus Cricetulus; species Cricetulus griseus. Next base: position 86,033,725 of record NC_048597.1, read on the forward strand.
AAAATCCAGATTGCCTGTGGTAGAACAGCATTTTGGGTAAAAAAAAAAAAAAAAAAAAAAAAGTAGATAAGACAATCTGAGGATGTACTAAAAATGTAACCTTACCTAGAAGAAAGGGAACAGCAGAAAGCATGGGACAGAGAGGACATGAGCAGCTTCTGAGGACACAAAAAGACAATGTCTGTCTCTTCTCTGGGAGGCCTGACATTTTCTGACTTTCTTGTCACTTTTTAGGCTTCCTCATTCTTTTTTTTATGAATAGGAAACATTTATAACATTGGGATTTTCAAGTATTGTTTTGTGTTGTAGCAGATCCTGTCATCGTCATCATCATCATCATCATTATAGCATGTGAGTTTTTTTGAGTATATTAGCATTTCTATTGCTGTGATGAGACACCATGACCATTCACAACTTGGGGAGGAAAGGGTTTATTTCAGTTTACACTTCTACATTGTAGTCCATCACTGAAGGAAGTCCGGACAGGAACTCAAACAGGGCAGGAACCTGGAGACAGGAATGACACAGGCTTACTGGCTGCTCCTCATGGCTTGCTCAACCTGGTTTCTTATACAACCCAGGACCACCTGCCCAGGGATGGCACTACCCACAGTAGGCTAGACCCTCCCACTTAATTATTAATCAAAACATGCATCACAGATTTGCTTACAGGCCAATCCAATGGGAACATTTCCTTCATTAAGAGTCCTTCTTCCCCGGGTGGCCCTAGCTTGTGTCAAGTTGACATACAAACCAGGCAGCACACCACACAGTACACCTTCATCTCTTTTCGGAATATTTTTATGAAATCTTGGAATACTTCACACAATGTATTTTGATCATATTCACTCCTCATTCTTCCCCAATTCCTTCCAAATCCACCCACACCTTCCTACACCCTTAACTTCATGTCTTTTTATTTATGCATGTATTTTAATTTAATAACCCATCAATTCCTAGTTGTGCTGCCCATAAACTCCTGGGTGTGGAACTATTCATAGAGTGTGGCTGACCTACCAGGAGCCACATACTTAAAGAAAACTAGCTCTTCCTCTCCTAGAAGCTAGCAACTGTCTGTCCACAGCGTTCACACTGGGGGTGGGGATTCAGGAGTCCATTCTGCTCCATGCTAGAGTTTTGACTGGTGAGATCTGGTGTGGTGGTTCCCCAGAAAGAAAACTAGAAAGAGACCTACCATACTGTACTTACTACCCTTGAGCATTTACCCAAATGACTCTGTTTTCTACCAGAGACCCTTGCTGCTTTGTTTACAAATAGCTAGGATATGCAAACAGTGTAGATGTCCATCAGCTGATGAAGGGATAATGAAAATGTGGTTCAAGTCCACCATGGGATCTTACTCAGCAGTACAGGAAATTGAAATCATGGTATTTGCAGGTGAGTGAGTGGCGCTAAGAAGCTTAGTGCTCAAGGAGCTCATCTAGATCCTGAAACTAGGTTTGAAATCCTCTTATCACTTCAAGGCACTTCCCAGAAAGCTTTTTTTTTTTAGAAAATTAATCTAATGTAAAATAGAGAGTACAGTTTAACAGGAACCCTTGAATCTGGTTTGTCTTTTGTTCTAGGAAGAGCGGAGATGGGTATGTGCATAACCATGCATTCCACAGACTTCCACACAACACTGCCAGATATTGGAAATGTTGGTGACTCTTAAGAAACCTAAAGCTAGAGTCAGGTGTGGCAACTCGAGCCCATGGTGGCGGTGCATGCCTTTAATCACAGCAGAGGCAGAGGCAGGAGAATCCCTGTGAGTTCCAGGCCAGCCTGGTCTACATAGTGAGACCATGTCTCAAAAAGACAAGCCAAAGAATATCTACAACCTACGATGACAAGCATTTAGGATACGGCAGAGTTTTGCCATACTACTAACTAAATATATAACTACATAAAATATTTTATAATAACTTTGGAATCAAAACACCTTTCCTTGCTTCTTTTACTCCCAAAACCAATTCTTTTTGAACTTTGAGGTTTTATTGAACTTTACACATTTTGTAAAATAAGTAAATAAAGACATGCATGTTCATGAGGTAAAGGTATTTGGCATATGAATGTGTGGATTTTAGCAAGTTTGTATTCTTTCCCTCCACGGTGAGTAGTTTGTGTTCCTTTCTTACTGAAGCAGCTGCCTTTTGTCTGGTTCTTAGTCAAGAACACTCCTAAGTCACCGATTATGAGCAGTTGAGGGAACTGGAGCCGACTAACTCCTGGAAGGATGAGACAGTAAATCAGTTTCAAGCAACACACTCTAGCCCCACATAGTCATTTTGCCTTTTAGAAAAATCTGCAATAGGACTCTGTCCCCTGCATTAAGTTATAAACTTATGTTCTCCTGCATCCCTCGTGTTTGCAGCCACCCAATGTTTGCTTCAAGGTAGCCTAAAAGTGAATATAATTATTTCTGATTAAGTATACATTGTGAGGTTTGGGCATCCTTCCATAAGGATCTTTATGCTCTGAGGCTATAATCACACAGAGATGTAGTGGCAAGATGACTGGGATCTGCTACTCTGGGAATGACGAGGAGGGTTTCCCACACTGCTGGCCAAGTGAAACATCCATCAACTTCATTCCTGGCAATTCCAAGTGGTGACTGAGGCTCTGTATTTTATTTAGTCAATTAATTTATTTGTTTTAAAAGATTTATTTTCTACATATGAGTGTTTTGCCTGCATGTATGTCTGTGTCCCATGTATGTGTAGTATGTATAGAGGTCATAGGATCCTCGACAGCTGAAGCTAAAGACAGTTGTGAGCCAAAGCCAGGTCCTCTGCAAAAGTTACAAGTGCTCTTAACCATTGAGCCATCTCTCCAGCTTCTGAGAGATTTTATTTTAAAAATCTTACCGGAAGCTATTATTTCCCCATTAAAAAACACTTTGCAGTATGCCACTTAGAGGATGGAAACAAGCTCAGGAAAACTGATTCTGTTGGAAAAGGAATGCCCCATTGAAAGATGGTTCCCATGGAGGATTCTGGAAGGTTGAAAGGCAGGTTTCCACCCTTCTGTTGAGCACGTTATAACTGGGGCTATCTTTCGAAGAGTTGCAATATTCAGTGGGGAACAGAAGAGACCAGGATTCTGCTCTTTCCTCTGTGCAAGCTGAACAAAAACACAAGCCCTAAGAACCTGTTCATGTGACAGCCACTCTGTGAGAGCTCTAGTTCTCATGGGACCACACCTGAGACAGATTGCTGCTCCCTCGTATTCCCAAAACAAATCTAAAATCTTTATGATTTCTGTGGTTGTAGACAGTAGGCTGCAGATCATCTGCCTTGCCCAACTCTTCGGTCTTTTCTCTTATTAGTTCCTGTCATTAATACTCCTTATCCAAAAAGAAAAAGATAATAAAAAGTCCCCTAACCCCCCCTCAAACACACCATGTCTCTTTGGTAGTTCTCTTAGCAGCAAGCCTTCATCCACTTTACACGCTGAGAATCTGACTGTCTCTCATTCCATTCCTTTCTCAGCATGGATTTCCTCTGCTTATAATTCAGTTTAATTGATAGGCACAGTTGGGAGAATTCACAAGTAGGAAGTCAAATGCCATCCCTGCTCTCCCAGAACTGTAATTAAATGATGTGTCAGAATTTTCCATTCTAGCTGCCTTAGCTGCTAATTGTAGGCACATCTCCCTCTTCTCTCTAGGCTAGATTCTGGGTCATTTCTTCAGATAATATCTGTCAGTTCATCAGTTCTTTCTTTGAGCTCTCTTAAATTTGCTTTCAGTCCATCTGTTTACTTCTAATTTCAAAGACTAGATTTCACTCACATCTAAAATTTGTCTCTTTTTTTCTAATGTGTTTGTATATTTCTAATACTTTTGGTTTTGGTCATATGTTTTAAAACATGTCTTTTATTTATTTACGATTATTCTATAGTCTGTATTTCACAATACCCTTGGAATAAGAGGTGAGTCTATATTGGCACTCTATTGTTTCTACATATTATACTTTTAAAAATTATTTGCACCAAGCAGTGGTAGTGCTCGCCTTTAATCCAAGCATTCAGGAGGCAGAGACAGGCAGATCTCTGTGAGTTCTAGGCCAGTCTGGACTACAGATTGAGTTCCAGGACAACTACACAGAGAAACCCTTTCTCAAACAAACAAACAAAAAAATTGCCTACATTTATGTATGTGCACCACCTGTGTGCCGTACCTATAGAGGCCAGAAGAGGGCATCAGATCCCTGGAACTGGAGTTACAGAGGGTTGTAAACTGCCATATGAATGCTGGGAAGCAAACACAGGTCCTCTGTAAGAGCAGAGAGTTCTTTGCACTGCTCCAGTACCTATTTCCTTGAATATTTAACTTGATTACTACTTGGGGGTGAGTTTTGCTTTTTTTTTTTTTTCCCCCATCAACTACTTATTTTTCTTGGGATTTTTTCATGAGAATTCTTTACACAAAGGACAAAGTTGTGTTCCCTTGGAGATGTTTCACCTGTCCCTCTATTAGGAGCACTACCTGAGGATCTTCTCTGTCAAGATTCACTCAAAATCAAATTTAGTGCCTAATGTATTTTGGACGAAGTGGTGTGAAACTGATCTCTAAGTTAAAAATGCCGATGGACTTGTGAGTCCAAGATTTTGTTAGTAATCCTCTATCTCTCCTCAGTAGCGCAATCTCAGTCTCTCTTTCTCTCTCTTTCTCTCTCTCTCTCTCTCTCTCTCTCTCTCTCTCTCTCTCTCTCTCTCTCTGTGTGTGTGTGTGTGTGTGTGTGTGTGTTTGCCTGTGTGTGACCTTGGCTCAGACAGTAAGCTGTTTCTCACATTCCTAGGCCCTCAATATACAATGAAGGCAGCAGGCCTGACTCCACAGGTTTCTGCTCTCAAGGCACTGAACTGGCTTGTCCATGTAGCGGTCAAGGCACCGAGAAGCAAGCCTTTATGTCCTCATCTGGACTTTTCTTGTGTCCTACTGGTCATAGCAAGTTACTCATGCCAGCTAAGATTGTAGCCGATAAGTAGATACCTCATCCTGATATTAGGAGAGCATAAGTCATATTACAACAGATATGCAAGTGGAAATGGTTTGCGACATTTGTGCTGCCATCTGCTCTAGCCATAAATGCCATTTCACAGAGAAAAGAGCATCTTACCCAAAAACATTAGAATAAAATTTCCTCAAATATAAAATAGCTAGTACAAAGAAGAAAAACTAGTTGCCCTAACAAAACAAAACCAAAAAATGCCTTAATACCCTGGACTATCGAGCATGTCCTTGCTAGGAACATTTTTCTAGAGTGCAGAATTCTGTACTCTATGGTGTGAAGAAATAGTGTGGCAAAGTTGCCTATGTTTGGAGGAAAATAGGGCTCTATTGAGGAGACTGAATGAAATCCAAATGAATGGCAAGGGAAGGGCATGAGGTGGGTGAATGGGTGGGCCCTGGAATAACTAGGAAAGAGAAAAAGACAGAGAATTGAGTTTAGCAGCAGGAAAAGATGGTGTGTGTGTGTGTGTGTGCGTGTGTGTGCATGCGTGCATGCGTGCGTGTCTGTCTGTCTGTCTGTCTCACCTGTTGCTTTTCTACTGTTTGGCAGCATCATGTACTTAATATCTCTCCATGACATGGGAAGTTTGACCCTTTGCCCAAAGTCAGAACCAAGGTCCTGATCTACCTGAGCTCTCACCCAGAGGCTCTGGGAACAAACTATTTCCTGGCTCATGCCAACTACTGGCAGCACTTCAAAGTGGCAATTCCCATTATTGGCCATCTTGTTGGATGTGGTAAGAAAGTATCACAGACTGGGTGGCTTAGACAATCACTATTTGCTTTCTAGTCATTGTGAAGTGTGCCAGTATAGTTAGGTATTACCAAGGTAGGTGACAACTTTGTCACCATTTGCTCAGGTGACACAGAGAGAAACAGAGAGGACAGCAGCTAGCACTTCTTCATGAGGGCACTGATGCTTTGAGACCAGGGCCCCACCCCCATGACATCATCTAATCCTAATAACCTTCCATAGGTCCCATCTCAAGACATCAGCACTCTGGGGGGTCCACCTTCAATGTAAACTATTTTGGGAAAGTAATGTTTGGTCCCTAATAGACGTTTCCACCCTTCTGTCATGGAACCTTCACCATGAGATCACAGAGCATGTCAGATCTTCCCTGGGACTTCGCATGACTCTCCCAGGCTGAAGAGGATGTTGTTGACTGTTTTTGGAGGCTCCCATGATTAGATTCTGCCCACCTGGACAGTCCCAGGTTGAAGTTCACTTCACCTGGGATGACTAACATCATCCTGGGGTGGTATTACACAGGGGTTGGAAGGCACATGGTGGGCCATCTTTGGAGGACATTTCTGTGACCTTTGATTACTTCACCCTCCCATGAAATGAAAAGTGAAAGAATCAAAGAGATTTTTTTTTCTGAAAATCTCATTTTATAGTGCAGTAACGTCACAGCATGGTTGTCACATGTAAGAGGAAGCAAAAATCCTCACAGTGGGCATTCAGCCATTTAAGGATGCTGTCTATCATAGAGAAGGTGGGTGGACTGAGAGTGAGCCTAGACGGTCTGGAATTCACCTCCACCCAGACAGGCTAGGAGATTTTAGGTAGGTCACTGGCTTCAGGCATCCCTCTCCGTGTGTACTAATTGCCACCACTAGGTGTCACTCTATACAGCTGTGGAGAAGATGCACTCCCCCTGCCTTGAAGATGACTTGATGGAGAGGTGAGCAGCTCGTGGTTTGTACATTCCCGAATGTTCACCTCTCATTCCTCGAGAGACTTGGGAACCTGAAATTATTGTAAAGAAGACAGGCAGCCTCCCTCCATAGGTAGAGACTGCAGTCATCTGGAGAAGGGACTTGGCCTCACTGCACTGGAGCAGGGCAGCCGGCTTGCATGGCCCTCCCAGGACTACCCTCCCCACCACACCACCCACCCCTGCACCCCAGGGCCTGGATTTTCTGCTGAGGCAGCCAAGTGCATTCTTGCCCCTCCAGGCGTAGCAGTGGACTTTGGCTCCCTCCAGTCAGCGTGGTTCATATGAGTCAAGGCCAAATCCAAAATGCTGCTGACATTGACATCCTAGTGGTTTTCAGGGTCCAGGGGTGGCTCCTTGCAAAGTCTGCAGTGAAATTTGGCTCTCAGACCCTGGCTTGTGTTTATTACCGATTTTCACCGTGTAGGACAACTAGACTACAGATAAAGCTGAGAGCCTGGTGCCAGGGGGCAGAGGACTTTGGGAGACTGAGGTGGAGGACTAAGGGGTGGGTTAAGAGAATACAAATGATTTGCAAAAGACAGTCCTTGTCAAGAGCACTCTCCCGAAGGGTGAAGGATGCGGACTTAGAGACAAATCTGTAATTGTGTGCTTGTTTTCTGAGGCACGGAAATGAGCTACAGTAAGAAGGAATGTACATATTTAAATGGTTCATTAGAAATAAACGTTAATATTAAAAGGCCTTGGAAGTAACTACGTTTGGCGCTCTAGACCAGTACCAGCTGAGGTATAGAGAAACTTTAAGGGGGTGACTCTATTACATTTATTTATGGATGGGGTTACATGTCACAGCCTGTGGGTGGCGGTCATCTTTATTCCCAGGGTTTGAACTCAGGTGCTCTGGCTGAGTGGCCAGAGCTTTACCTGATGAGTTACCTCCCTAGCCCCTACAATTCAATGAATTAATTTATTAATGCTTTAATAATTTCACATGGGATGTTTCAAAACTGTTAGAAACCAAAATACGTAAAAAGTACATTTTAAGAAAAATAGCAATTTTCTTTCTTTGGTTCATGACAATATTGGACTTGGAAGTTTATTCCTGGGGCTGCTGGGTTTGTCATGCGGTGGTGGAGTGTTTGCAGAGAAAATTCACGGCCCTGGGTTTAATCCCCAGCATAGCCAAACCAAGGAAAATGGAAACAAACCACAAAAACTAGAATTATTCCTGGGAACTCGGGCCCACAACTTATTGGTGTCTTTGTTTTGTTGTTTGTGGTACTGGGGATCAAGCCCTGGGCCTCTTTCTCACTAAGACACACCCAGCACCACCTTCCAAAGTTCCTTCCTTCCTCAGAGAGGTAGTTCACTTATGAGGAAATAACAGGAAAGCCACTTGTTTGTTGTTTGTTTTAGATCTGCCTGAGCAGCTACTGCAGTAGCGGAATCAATGAAAAATGGATGAAAACCATCAGCAGTGGGCCGGCCTGGGCCTCACTGAGTGTTTGTGAAGCTGGGGGTGGGGGCAGACATGGGGGCGGGCATGCTCAGCCCTGTCCTGGCTGTTTGACTGGGACCTGTTTCCTGGGTAAGCACCTGTTTCCCTTTTGTGTTTGTTTTGTTTTGTTGAGACAGGGTTTCTCTGTGTAGCTTTGGTGCCTGTCCTGGCACTTGCTCTTGTAGACTAGGCTGGCCTCGAACTCACAGAGATCCACCTGCCTGCCTGGGCCTTGTGAGAGCTGGGATTAAATGTGAGGGAGCACCACCACAGCCTGGCCACACCTGTGTCTTTGCTAGTGAGTTTCCTTTCTGTCCAGAGAGTAAATTCCTGAAGTAGTGAAAGGGTGTAAACCTTCCCTTCTTTAACATAATTTACAATCAGGTGATCCCCAGACAGTTGAGTGTCTGGCTCATCTAGACCACATCAGACTCAGAATATTTTTATAGTGGCAGTGTGAATTTTGATGAGAGCACTAGCCTGAGCTTGTAAAGAAATCAGTGATGAGTGGTTTTTGTTGCTGTTGTTTTGTTTTTTCAGGGAAATCACTGGCCTTTCCCTTACATCACTGAGGTTACCTTTGTGACTTTTTTTTTTTGACCCCCAATGGCCTATTTCAAAAGGTAGTATGGGTTTTTCAAAGCTTTGCATTCAAACTGGTAAATGGATATATATTGTCCTCAGTTTACAGCTCCTGGGGATGTTATGAACATGGGAAGGGATCTCGTGTAGTCATAGCCATCTCAAACTATCTGCTAGCAGACACCATTGTTAACATAATTATAGCTTAAACTTGTTCCTTACTGTATTGACAAAGCCTGAATCCTGCTTTATCCTTCAAGTTCCCAAGGTATACTCTGGTAAAGAATTAATTCCTTTTAGTCTGAAGAAATGTTGTGTTTTGCTATCTGACAGAAGTTCTCTGTCTCCTGTGGAGGGAGAAGGGGTGGGGCATCTCTAATGCCAATCCTCAGGTGCCTGTTGACTCCTCTCCAAGATGGCATGGAATTGGCAAGCTTCTCTCCAGGCATGTGCAGGCATCCCCCCTCAGCCTGGGGCATAGGAGCATTCTGATATACGTTCTCTTAAACTTAGTTTATCATTTCTGGGTGTTTTGCCTTCATGTGTGTCTATGCACCATGTAGGTGTCTGATGCCCTCAGAGGCCAGAAGAGGGTGTCAGATCACCTGGAATGGAGTTACAGATGGCTCTGAGCCACCAAGTAGGTGCTGGGAATTGAATCTGGGTCCTCTGCAAGAGCAGCTAGTGCCCTTAACTGCTGAGCCATCTCTTCAGGCCCTTGAGATGCGCTCTCTCTGTGTCTCTGTCTCTGTCTCTGTCTCTGTCTCTCTGTCTCTCTCTCTCTCTCTCTCTCTCTCTCTCTCTCTCTCTCTCGTGTGTGTGTGTGTTGTGTGTGTGTGTGTGTGTGTGTGTGTGTGTGTGTATGTGTGTGTTTTCAAGACAGGGCTTCTCTGTGTAACCCTGGATGTCCTGAAACTATAAATCAGACTGGCCTTGAACTCAAGAGTTTCTCCACCTTCCTCTGCCTCCTGAGTTCTGGGATCAAAGGAGTGTCCCTCCACCACCCGGCAAGACACGTTCTTAACCATATAACATAAACTATCTTCAGAGCAGGGGTCAGGGATCAGGGGTCAGGGGAAAATATGCTTCTTGGTCTTAATTCTGCTTTATTTCTGTATGCCAAAGCTCCCCTAGTAGATCATTTTCTCTGCTGAGAATGTGGGTTACACAGTTGAAATCTCAGTAAATCAAAGCTGGTCACCCAGACATCAGTGAAAGTCATAGTGGCTGGCTGTGACAGAGTGACCTAATTACATGGAAGAACCTGCCAAGTGGCTCCACCTAGTAGCCACAGGGTCAATCAAGTGTCACTTCAGAGCTGGGGGCCAGGGTCCTGTCCGTGGTCAGAGCAGCCAAGCCACTAGTAACAAGCCTTTAAAATGACCACTGATGTGAAGGGGGTGTCTTCCTATACGAAATGCAATCCTTTGTTTTCTGTTGAAGGAAAGAAAAATAAAGTTATATTTGCCTCCAAAGGCAGCAGGGTTCCTACTTCAGAAGCAGTCAGGGTTAGTAAGAATATGAAAGCAGGGTTAAAATCACTTTAGCTGCTGATAATGCTTGTGGCCTAGCATCGACCTTTTCTTCTTCATAACAGTTTTTAGCTGTGACTTTTGTTCAAATAATTTGTCTAACTGTACACCCAGCCATCATGTTCTTACTTGACCTTCTTAAAATTCCATGAATGTCCATGTGACTCAGATCCTACCAAAAACTCCCCCGTGTACACCCTAAAGCCTAAAATTATACATGGCAAGATAACCAGTGTATACAGTACTCACCTAACATGAAAGTTTCCTCTTTAATAGTCTTAGGACCTTTAAAAATGGTTGTTTAATGTATATGTATGTGATCCTAAGTGTGTGTCTGTGTACCTCATGCATCCCTTGTAACTAGAGTTACAGCTGGTTGTGAGCTGCCAAATAGGTGCTGGAATTCGACCCAGATCTGCAAGAGCAACCATGTACTCTTAACTGCTGAGCCATCTCTCCAGCCCCCAATAGAGAAGGACAGCTATCCCGGGAGAATACTCAGAATGCCAGCACATTCCTGCTCTTCCACCAGTACCTGAGGACAATCTGCACAGTGACACAGCTACAGACCAAGTCAGGCAGATAGGGCATTGCCTTCAATATTATAATTTTCCAAATCATCCACCAATTCCTGTTAACACCCCAAATAAAGCAAGCCCGAGCCTTTCTGGGAAAATATAGAGAATATTAGTCTTGTGCAAAAACAGTCTCAGATTTTAGACTTACATCTTCAGACTTGAGTTTTTATCAGTTGACAGTCAGTAGGGACTGGGGCAGTTCTTCATTGTTCAGGGAAACCCCACACCTGCAGAGCCTCAATGAATTCCTCCACCTGCCTATGAAATGCCAACATGGCTTTTGCCCATCACTGATCAACCAAACCCAAATCTGAAGAAGCTCACCCAGCAAGAAGCACGGGCACAGACTATTGAGGATGCAAATAGACCTGATTCTATTTTATCAGTGTGGTTCTTATAGAAACCCACACAGCAGACACTTCATGCTGGTAGTGGTCATTTGTCTTGCTACTAGTTTGTAGCCGTCTAAAGCCAAGACCACATTTTCCAGCACCCATGAGGTTCAACACAATGTCAGGGAGTTAATTGGTGTGTGGACTGAAGTAAAGCCTTATTTTCCAAAGAATCGATGACATTTTCATTGGTGATACTCTCCATTGTCTGTTAGACCTCATTGGTAAGATGTTGATAACAAACCATTAATTACTGAATTGTGCAAACCCAAACCAAACTATGCCAAAGTAGTCAAACACCCTATAGTGAGTGATCTGTGTCTACTTGGAACCAGTTGTTGACATTTTTGTTATTGTCATTTAAAATACAATATAAGGAAGAGGATGCCAGCAACATTTTACACTCTGCAATTTTTTCCCTCATTTAAAATAAATTCTCCTTCAGGGGCTGGAGAGATGGTTCAATAGTTAGGAGTGCCTGAGTCCAGTGGTTCCAGAGGCCCAAGTCTGATTCCCAGCACTCATATCAGGCAGCTCACCACCTCCTGTAACCCCAGCTCCAGGGGATCCTACCTTCTCATCTGGCATCTTTGGGCACCCACCCACTCTCGGTATACATTCACACAAGTGCACACATAAACATAAATAAAAATAAATCTTTAAAATTCTTTCTCCAATATTATAACATTATTGAGATCTTGGGATCAGTTATGCAGAAAAATCAATAAAGAGGACCTATATCTCTAAGGATATCATACCCATTTGGAGAAATGGAATATGTGCCTAGAACAGTTACAGCTAATCACCAAGTACCGTGTGGAGTGATGACATCATTAAACACAGTGTGAGCCTCAGAAGGGGATGGTAAGTCACCAGGAGAGCCAGAGCCTGTGGAATTTTAGCACTTAAAGCGTGGAATTTTCATGAGCATAGAGGAGAAAGATCGGTTAGAGTTACCTTGAAAGATGTGATGTTAATTGTATGCTATATTTAAAAGAAATATTCTATTCAGAAGTTGTTTATTTTAAATATATTTTTGCTAGTAAGTAGTCATTTTAAGCAAAAGGTTCATAAGCAAGAACTAAGTGAGAGAATATGTTATCTTTTGATGTTTATTCTATCATTTTACTGTTATGTTTTGTGATTTAAAATTTTTTATTAAGATGTTATTTTAAATTGTTTTTACTTTGTTGTTGTTGTTGTTGTTGTTTTTGGCTTTGTTTTGTTTTTCAATATAGGGTTTCCTCTATATATCCCTGGCTATCCTGAAAGTCACTCTCTAGACCAGGCTGGCCTCAAACTCACAGAGATCTACCTGCCTCTGCCTCCTTCATGCTGGGACTAAAGGCATCCACCACCATGCCCTGCTAATTTTAAATGTTTATGTTTGTTTCTGATGGTGATTTTTGTTGCCTTCATTTGTCTGCTAGAAGAGACAAGACCACAAACAGGGAGGCTGGCTCCTGAGACAAGCATGAATTGGAATAAGATATCACTCATAGCTATGCTACCTTCATTAGTAACCTGACTGATGAACTTCAATGTTCTCATCTTTAAACTGAGCATAGTAACTATTTCCTAAACATGGACACATAAGTGTGTGACTTGGGTGCAGTCGTGGATGTAAACACCCATCGTGGTGCCCGTGAAACATCTACTCTGTTAATCATGCAGCTGATTATTGAGGCTGGGATTCTCAAGTGATTTCTTTTTTTGGATGAGGTTTGTGTGTGTGTGTGTGTGTGTGTGTGTGTGTGTGTGTGTGTGTGTGTGTGTGTTTGGTTTGGTTTTCTATTACTCACTAGTTTCCAACCTGTATGTGTGAATCTTTAGGCAAGGGCTACCCTGGCCTTTTGCAAAGGCAAGAGGCAGCATGGCAGAAACCATGGAGAAAATCATAAAGGTAGTTGATTTTTTTTAAATTAGGTTCAAATAAGACATTCAGTCATGGAACCATTACAAAATATAAAAAAAAATGCATCTCATCAGGCAAGCATTTATTATGACTGACCTAGAATTCACAAAACTTCAGCCTCTCTGTCTATATAATAAGAATAATGTGCCCAGATTGTGGGAAGAGGACACATGAAATGTCCACACATGCTCTTTCTCCCTTTATCTCAGCTGCAGTCTGGACTGTGTGTATTGTTCATGTCTATTTTCACAAGGGCAGAAGCTGCCCTTCAGGCATGGCAGCCCACTTGGTCTAGAGCTCAAGCTTTCCAACTGGTTAGTTGATGAAGTTGTACTGGAATCCCAATCAGATATGGCTTCCACCACAAAGATGTTGGCATTTGCAATGTGCCAGGGCGCACCTTTCCTTCAAATGCTGCTTTATGAAATGAGTCAAGCGACAGTTTTGAAACCACCAAGCAGAATAATGAGCATTGCTGGGCATGGTTGTCACGGCATTTAGCATCCATGCCCCAAGAGCTTCCTGTTTGATGATCAATTGAACCTGCAAAGCATATCTTCTGTCTGCAGGCACTCCCTCTTAAAGGGACAGTTCTCCCAATTCTTTCATGCCCACACTGGAAACCTGGGTGGGAAATGTACCAGGATTTATTCAACATAGTCTACCCAGGAGTACTGAGCATTGCTTCCTGGGATTATAAATGAGTTTGATTCTCATCACGTATTTTTCTGAGCAAGCTTTTTAAACAGGTTGCCACCCACTGTTAATAGTGTCTTTGGTTCCACCATGAATGGCAACAGCCCTCCCTGAAGATGCATATGTTTGTAGAGACAGCTAGAAGAAAAACAAAGGTACTGTATGCAAACCTTGGCATATGGTGGGTTGCCAAAGCTTCCATCTCAAATCTGTACATAGTATCTCTCTTGGCTAGTGACCAAATTTTACCAAGTTGAAAATAAAGTTTATGGGAGCAGGTAAATGTTCAACATCTGCCAAAGTGAATGATGAAGCAAAAAAAAAGTACTTATAGAGAATATTTATGTTGTTTAATTGCCTACACATCACTATGCTTAGAATGCTGCAATTTTAATTAAAAGTTTATTATTAAATTTTTTATCATTTTATGTATATGGGTATTTATAGACTGCATGCATGTCTATGCACCACATATGGGCAATGCCTGCAGAGGCCAGAAGAGGGTGTAGGATCCCCTGGAACTGGAGTCACAGATGACTCTGGGTACCATGTGGTTGCTGGGAATTGAACTCAGGTCCTTTGTAAGAGCATCCAGTGCTCTTAACCACTGAGTCATCTCTCCAGCCTGAGGTTATAGTCATGACCTTCAGATTGGGGCCCATATTTGTAAGGAATAGAAATTGTAGGGAGCCCTGCCCTGTCCCTCTTTCTTTTGCATTTAAGGACAGACCTGTAAGTTTGTCTGGTTTGGGTGGATTTTTGTTGTTGTTTTAAAACTGAATTCTTGTGGGAAAGGAGATAAGCTCATCTGCCAGTGAAGTCTGTGCCAAAAAGAACCTTTGGAATAACAACCATAAAATGCCTGAGACTCCTGTGAGATGCTGTTCTGTGAATACTGGCTGCTTTTAAGATCTATGGGCAGCCACACAGGCACAGCCAAGATCCACCATCTGTCACTGCTCTTGGGAGTGAGGGTAAGGAGATGATGATAATTTTTAATATTATTAATTATTCATCATCAGGCATTTATTAAGACTCTACAGTCTTCTACCCTTGGAGCTCATGCTGGGAATTCCGCAGACATCAGAGACTGTGCTGGTGCCAGATGTGCAGCTCCTTTAAAAAAAGAAAAGAAAGAAAGAGGACTGATACATGTATGTATGTATGTATGTATGTATGTATGTATGTATGTATGTATGTATTTGGTTTTTCGAGACAGGGTTTCTCTGTGTAGCTTTGGAGCCTAACCTGGCACCTGCTCTGGAGGCCAGGTTGGCCTCAAACTCACAGAGATCCACCTGCCTCTGCCTTCTGAGTGCTAGGATTAAAGGCATGCGCCACCAATGCCCGTCTGAGGATGTTTTTAAATAAACCATTTACAGGGCTGGAGAGATGGCTCAGCAGTTAAGAGTGCAGAAGCAGGAGGATCTCTGTGAGTTCGAGGCCAGCCTGATCTACAGATTGAGTTTCAGGACAGTCAGGAGTACATGGAGAAACCCTGTTATAAAAGAGAGAGAGAGAGAGAGAGAGAGAGAGAGAGAGAGAGAGAGAGAGAAAGAAAGAAAACAAAAGGTCCTTGAAGTTAGCTAAACACCTGCCCCCTGAGAATTAAGACATCCCTCAATGGCATGATCATCGGCTTAAATACCTCCATGATGAGAGAGAGACTCACCATCCTGAGTCCCCACTCAACCCAGTTACTAGGCACCTACTGTGTGCCTGTGCCTGATTCTATGGCGTTTACATCTAGCCTGAGGTACCAGACAATAGACAACAAATTCAATGAATAAGTAGACCTGTTTGCAGATTTTCTTCCCATTTCAATTTAAATAGCTCTTTAAAGACCCTGTTCACCGGGTGGTGGTGGTGCATGCCTTTAGTCCTAACACTACAAGAGCTAGTTCCAGGACAACCTCCAAAGCCACAGAGAAACCCTCTCTCAAACAACAACAACAACAACAACAAAAACCATAAACAAAAACAAAACAAAAGACCCTGTTCTCAGGTCCAGTCACATTCTGGGGATAGAGTTTATTTCCTTTAGATTATTTTATTTTACATGTATCAGTGCTTTCCCTGAATGTAGGTATGTGCACTGCACGCATGTCTGGTGTCCATGGATTCTGAAAAGGGCATCAGATTCAATGGAACTGGAATAAGTGATGATTATGAAACAGTAAGTGGGTGCTGGGATTTGAACCTGGGTCCTCTGCGAGAACAGCCAGTGCTCTAACCCACTGAGCCATCTCTCCAGCCCCTCAACGATGGAGTTTACCATCTCAGAATATGAATGTTGGGAGACAGCACAGGTCCCTAAGCTTAAGTACATAGAACCATGGGAGGAGTCAGGCAGGGCCGTCCCAGCGCATGTTCCCGATATTAATTACCTCCTCGAGGCTCAGCACTGTTAACTGACACTGAATCTTAAGTCTTAGAGAAACCTGAGTCTCTAAACACACTTGTTCCTAATGCTGTTGCCCTTCCCCTCTACACTTTTCATTCATTCACACACTCATTCATTCATTAAGTGCCTCCCAAGAGCCACCTCCTGCCAGGCACAAATTGGAAGTTCATCAAGGGGACTGGCCAGTCCTTGCCTCCTTTGTAGCTTAAAATCTGATGCCTGGAGATCATCCTGAATCACTGCCTCCCACTGACCCTTTCTTGCTCGCCTTTGAACATTATGCTGTACACACATTTGTTTACATATATGTAAACTCTATTATAGACTATGATTTGCATATGAGGGAGAACATGAGGGTGTCTTTTTTCCGGAGACTGCAAACACAAGTCATGAAAGGTAATAAAAAGTTAACTGATTTTCTAGGTTTAACACTGTCATTGATTTTTCATTTTTGGTGTGTGTGTGTGTGTGTGTGTGTGTGTGTGTGTGTGTGTGTGTGTTGGAGAAGAACTTAAAAGTGGAATTGATAGTGAAAGTGTAAAATCCAGTGTGAAGACTGCAGCTTCAGAATGGCTCTTCTGGCTGTATAGAAGTTCACTGAAGCTGGGCAGTAGTGGCACATCCTCTAATCCCAGCACTCAGGAGGCAGAGGCTGGCAGATCTCTGGGAGTTTGAGGCCAGCCTGGTCTACAAAGTGAGTTCCAGGACAGCCAGAACTGTAACACAGAGAAACCCTGCCTCAACAAACAAAAACAAAAGTTCATTTTGATGTACACCCTTTGAAGGCTGACTAATCTTGCTGTGTTACGGTTTTCATTTGAAAGTCCTTTGTGATGAAGTTTTCATAAAAACTAATAATAAAGAAATAAATTGGTGGAAGCTGTCAGTAAGCAAGTGAACAGCAAATACACAGTCCCCTGTTCTGGGAAGTGAATGGACACATCAGAAACCTAAGAGGTACCTTACTTTGGGCGGTGTGGATTTGGCCTCTTTTGGCTCTCTGTTGTTTCTACGAGGAGGTGTGGCCCAAATACAGTTTGCCATTTCTTCTGAAATAAAATACTGTTTTGCGTCTGACCTAGTGTCTCTCTAGACCTCAGCCATTAGAGACTGAAGGTCATTTGCTATTTTTAGTGTCCTCCACCCTTGCCTCACTCTTAACTGTAATCAGTGTGAAACCTCTGCCTTCATCCAACTTATGGGTGGGAACATCTAACGGGTCACAATAGCACCACTGTTGTTGCAGAACTAATATTTATATCCCTGCCATGCAAACAGCCAAAGGGTGAGCCACCCTGTGTAAAAGGACCTTCATTAGAAATATTATCAGAGTAAAGCTGCCCATGGCTGTTTCCTGAATCTTGAACGGAATTCTCCTCAGGCTGTCTCATTTACTGCAAAGGCCCTTCCAGTCATCTGCTTGAATCTTAAAAGGTCAAATCCATTTCAAGTGTCTCTTTCATCAGGTTGGAGAAAGGAAGTTGTTTTCAGGGCTTAACCAGATAGACGTCCATTTGCAAAATAGAACACATGCATTTTACACTGCCAAGGCTCCCAGAGGGGCCCAGCAGCTCCTCCTGTGTGGTCCTAAGCTGCAATGAAGGCGTGTCCAGTGGGATGCCCACTCTTTGCCCTAGCCACCCACCCTCTGCCCTGGCTTCACTGCTTTAGTGATGTGTCTGCATTCACCACCCTCTCTCAGACTGTCCTCACCAGCAGACCCACAACTGTTTTCTAGTGCACCCAATGTTTTGCAAAATGTACCCCAGACCACCCTCCATGTGTACACAGAATGACCTTTCTAATCTAGACAAGGGGCATTTCATCCAATTTGGAAACATAGGACATAAACAGATCCACTGTCTCATCAGCCTTGGCTGTCAACGGGGTTACCCAGGAGAGACACGACACTCAGGGAGACAGTCAAATTTGAGCTTTCCTGTAGCATGGGCTCAGGTGTCTTCTTCTTTCTTTTCTTTATGTTTGTTTATTTGTATTGTATGTACATTTATGTTTTGCCTATATGTATGTCTTTGTGAGGGTGTCAGATCCCCTGGAACCGGAGGTATAGACAATTGTGAGTTGCTATGTGGGTGCTGAGAATTGAACCCCGGTCCTCTGGAAGAGCAGCCGGTGCTCTTAATAGGCTTGTCTTTCTTAAACTTGTATGCTCAAAACTCCTTTACCCCTGAGAAACTTTTAAACAACTGCCGGTGTATAGGTATATAAAACAGCTGTATAAATCAAACATTGGCTGACAAGAGATCATAAAGGAATTTATTTGAAAATTAGTACTTTGATAAACTTACGGTTTTACCAGTTTTAAAGAATACAGCAAGTTTGCATGCTAATGAGATGGTCCTCTGGAAGAGCAAGAGATGGTCGTCTGAAAGAGAAACCATTGTTCTTAATCCGAATCAGGTGGCTCACAACTGCTTGTAACTCTAACTCCTGGGCTCAGCCCCTTTAAGGAAAGTTAGGGGGATGTGGTGCCTGGCATGGAGCTGAGGCTAGTCTATCAGCACTGGTGGCTCAGAAAGCCTCCCTCAGAACTGGTTGTTCTTCTATAGGCAACAAATTGTTGTCAGCTAAAAGTATATGAGAAGAGTCTCTTGGTTGAGTCTATCTCTCCTGTGTGTGTGTGTGTGTGTGTGTGTGTGTGTGTGTGTGTGTGTGTACACATTCATGCATGCACAAGTGTGCATATGTGTACATGCTGGTGCTTGTGGATACAAGCTTATTTTATGAAACTCAAAGAGGAATTTAGACAAATGTTTTAATGAAAGAGCTTGGGACCACCCTGGGAGGTCCTCTCCTCTCAGTCTATCACAGAGCCTATTCTGAGACACCTTACCAGTGCTGTTGTTTGCATCCCCCAAGTGGAGCACAGGCTGTGGATAAGGGCCAGTATAGGTCAAAAGAGCTCCTGTTCTTTTTGGGGGGGGGGGCGCGGCGGTTCGAGACAGGGTTTCTCTGTAGCTTTGAAGGTTATCCTGGAACTAGCTCTTGTGAAGCAGGCTGGTCTGGAAATCACAGAGATCCGCCTGCCTCTGCCTCCCAGGTGCTGGGACTAAAGGCGTGCGCCACCAATGCCTGAGTAGCTCTTGTTCTTGCAGACTTCCCCACGCCTACATTTCTTTACTCAGGTGGACATGTCCCTAGGTAGTAGGTGATGAGATAAAGCAAGAAGTGGATGAGTTTCCCTCCTGGGGCCAGGCTTGTTTTCAGTTTTAGCTTGCCGCTGGCTCCTCTTGGTGTATGCCTGGGCATTGCACATCCTTAGACTTGACAGTTTTGTTTTGTTGGGCTTTTTTTCCCAGTTACAACGCGAACAGGTCACTGTTTTCCCAGTGTTTATGTGTGCCAGGAGCAATAAGGCCACCTGGGTAGGAACAGTGTTGCAAAGGGATAGGCTGAGCTGGTGCCATCCCAGAATGGCCCTAGTTGTCCACTATCCTGCTAGGTACCACAGAGGCTGGGGAGATGTCTCAGATAACTGGCTGCTTTTGCAAATGACCCAGTTTCCGTTCTCAGTATTCACATAGCAGCTCACAACCAGTTCTGGGGATCTGATGCCCTCTTCCAGCCTCCATGGGCACTGTACACGTGTGGTACCCAGACATCCCATTTGACTACCTCAGATTCTCCATCTATGAAATTCGAAACTATAAGGTGTATTAATTATTGTCAAGAAAAGCATCCATTTGAGATGTTTCTTTACAAATGCCCAGCTAGATGGTTTGAGGTGGTTTGTTCCAGTAAGGCTGGGTCTTCCCACTTACAATCGAACATTCCAGAGGTCCACAGTCCCATCTTCCTTATTTCCAAGGGTTGAATACATGACATTTAAGGCAAGTTTAAATTTCAAAACTGGCTTCATAAATCTTTACCTGTGGGTCAACATTTTAATAACAACATACCCCTTTCTGTCATGCATTTTTTAAAAGTATTTGGTTTTATAAGGAACAATTCACCATTGTATTGTTTTGTGTGATCTATGGAAAATTCACTTGGAAGATGCACCCCAAAACAATCATAATTTATGCATCTAGGGCATTGAGAAAGAAGCTTCTGTAACCACTCACCTCAGGGCTCACACCTTATAATTACATGTTAATAATTACTTACTCAGCATGTTCTAGAATCTAACATGTGTCCAGTATCACCCTAGATGGTGGCAATTCAGAAATGAGGGGGCATAATATTCCACTTTCTAATGAAGGGCACACAGTTCTTTGGGGAGACAGAAAATGGAGTTCTGCCTGTGCCTGATGCTCCTGTCCTCTGCTTCTTCCCATGGTGACCACCCCCCCCAACCCTGCCACTTTGTTCTAGCATCCATCATCTTTCTCACCCATCTGACAGTTGGGAGCAAGAGGAGCCCTCTTGCAAGAACAAACCGTTTTGCATGGGGTTTGTAAGCCCTTGCTGTCCTTGGAAATCCAAAAGGACAGGAAAACACCCACATGTGTTAGCTGTGTTTCCTGGGCTGTCTTTTCTTCGCCTCATAGGAATACTGTGGTGGGGGAAGCTTGTTCCCACTGTACAGATGGATTAAACCAACCCCAGAAGCCTTCATAGAGCTTTAAGTCCATGCCAGGACCAGCATTGGAAACCACCTTTCTTTCCTGCCAGAGCAGCTGACAGAGCCATTGGTCATCATCTAGACACCCATGAGACAGACATCGAACTGGAGGTGTGGGCTGTGGCCTGGCTTTAGATAGAGGTTCCCTGTGGTGTGGCAGGCAGGTGTCTTTGTCTCGGAGCCTGACACAAGGTGTTTTTGCCACTAGGTGGAGATGGAGCAGCACCTTAAAGGGCAAGGTGCAAATCAGAAGGCACCTGGTGACCAGCCTTCCCAGAAATAAGTACCTTAGTGAGGTGAAGTGACACACTTGTCCACGTCAAAGTGGCACGTCAGCAGCTTGTGTGTTCACAAGGCTACAAGCTGCCACTTTGCTCAGCTCTCACACATCTCCATCATTCCAGGAAGAAACCCCCTGACTATAAGCCAGATCCCCACACCCTTCCCGGTAGCCCTGGCAACAGCCAATCTGCACTCTTGTCTCTGGAGCCTCACCTAATTTGTATATTTCTTTCCTTTCCTTTCCTTTCTTTTTTTTCTTTTTTTCTTTTTTGAGACAGGATTTGTCTGTGTAACAGCCTTGGCTGTCCTGGAACTCAATCTGTAGACCAGGCTGGCCTCGAACTCACAGAGATCCGCCTGCCTCTGCCTCCCAAGTGCTAGGATAAAAGGCATGTGCCGCCACCACCATCCAGCCTGTATATTTCTTATAAATGAGTTCATAAAATTGTGACTACCCATGCCTTTAATCCCAGCACTCGGGAGGCAGAGGCAGGTGGATCTCTGGGAGTTCAAGGCCAGCCTGATCTACAGAGCAAGTCCAAGACAGGCTCCAAAGCTATAGAGAAATCATCTAAACAAAAAAAGTTAGTTTTTGTCAACCTGGCACAAGACCAGATATCCTTGGGAAGGAAGACTCTCACCTCAATCACACTGGCCTATGGGCATGTCTGTGAGACGTTCTCTTAATTGCTGATTGGTTTGGGAGGGCCAGCCTACTGTGGGTACTATATCTCTGGGTGGGCCTGGGCTATATAAGGAAGGTAGCTGAGCAAGCTAGCAGAAACAGGCCAGTAAGCAGTGCTCCTCCGTGGTCTCTGCTTCAGTTCTTGCCTCTAGGTTCTCCAACACTCCAGGGGCAGAGACCTGAAGATCCCTGGACTCACTGGCCAGCCAGCACGCTCAATCAGTGAACCCCAAGTTCAATGAAAGACCCTGTCTCAGAAAATAAAGTAGAAAGCCATGGAGGAGGATACCTGATGTCAACTTCTGGCTTCCATACATTTGCACATGAATGCACACAAACACATCCATAGACCACCCCCGACACATGCAAATTTACAGTACAAAAATAGGAGAAACCTAGAACTGGTCTGTCAAAGAAAGGAGCCACTAGTCACTGACGAATGTCGTGCTCTTGGACTGTGGTTTACACGTGCCATAAAATGCACGGGGTATTTCAAATATTTAATGCAAAGGAAGAATATTAAATCTCACACTAATATTTTTACACCTGTTGCATACTGAAATGGCAATGCTGTGGCATATTGGGTTAAAGAAAATATAGTATTGAAATTTCCCATTTATGTTTAGCTATTCAAATGTAGTTGCTCAGATTTTAGAGTGGCCCATGCTGCTACATTGGGCTTCACTGGCCTCACATTGGGGCTCAGGGCCAATTTGAATGTTATCCCAAGACTACCAGTCATTGCTGTGAAAATTGCTGCTGTTTCTTTGGTGTATCCTCACCAAAAAAAAAAAAAAAAATACAGTGGCTCTGTAATTTTTGTTCCCCCATGAGTAAATAGTTTAAAAGCCAATGGAGAGAGGATCTGCTGTGCTCATGGCAGACTCAGCTTGTGATTAACAAATTTCTCTTGATTAGAAAGGCTCACCGTAAGATCTTCCTCCTGACAGTCCAGTCACAGGCCACATCCATGACCTTGGCCTTTAGTCTTCAACTACTGGGTGTTTTAATGAATACAATATGATCTGTGTGGAGAGTGACATGCGGAGAGAAGGTTTGATAGGCAAGGCTGGTGACTAGACAGAATTTCAAAGGGGAAAAAAAGAGCTAATTGGGGAGAAAAGGAGGTGGAAAATAAATCTTAAGGCAGGGTGGAGGGAGCATTTCTCCGGCTGCAGTTACCACCCATCCTGTATTTATCCAGAGGCGGGAATGACATTTGGATAAAATTCAGGCAAACCACTAGCACATTCCTGGAGTTGGTGGACCGCCATTTACAGAGCAGGACACCCCTAGTCTGTCCCTAAATTGAACACTGAATGTCCAACAGGCTGGTGCCACAACCAGGAAGGTGTCAAAGAGAAGGGGGCCTCTGCTGTCTTCCAGGGCTGCTTCTTGCTCTGGTGGAGCATTGAGCATCGAGTGTTGGCATCCTGGGAGAACAAACCTTCCCGGCCATATTCTTTCCTTTGAGATGATGAAATGACTTCACAGAAAGGGCACATAGCGGAGCGGTTTGTGCATCTCATAGAAGAGAAGGAGGAGGCTAAATATGGAAGTAGATAACTGTGACTTGTGAGGTAGGATCTGCCCCTGAACTTAGGTTTTCTTCTGGTTAACACCACTGAGGGCTGAAATCATGCACCACCACCACCCCACACTCCGGCATTTCCTCAGGCTTCTCCGGGTGACCTCACCCAGCCTGCCTGTCTGCAAAGCCCATTACTCTCACCTCCCCTCTGTGTCACTGAGCTTGGCAGTTGGAACCTCTCTCCCCACCAGCCTCTGAACTGAGCAGCCTTCCCTGGTCCAGTTTCTGACGGCCCCACCCTCCTACACAAAGCCCGGACTGTTAGTCACATAGGTTGGTATGTCCCACCCTTTCTGAAAACATGCCGTCCATGGCTCTCTGTTCTACAGAGCTGACTTGTCAGTAACATACACTCTCCAGTGTGTCTGAGCCCTGCCCACAGTGGAGACGCTGCTGTGTGAGCTTCTAAGACTGGCTCTCCTCCAGTTTGACACCCCTGTTCTCAAAGGTGGGGCCTGAGGTTCAGCAACTGGGAGCTTCAGGTTCAGGTGAGCGTTTGGGAGACTCTGAAGATACATTCAGGGTGCTTAGACAGATATGTAGCTCTTCAATCTGTTAGTTCCAGGGGGCATGATACTATCCGTACTTTCAGTTCCATCAGCCCCACTGTCCTTAAGCTCCAGGAAGATAACCTGGCCTCAGCTATTTCTACCTACCCTGAGTTTATTGGAGTTCCTTGGCGTCCAGTTCTATCATTTCTTCTAAGCCAAATAGAGCACTTTCGTATTGCCTCATTCATCTCACAGTAGACACTCGCTTGCTTCAATATTGATTTATCTTTCTTACCACCACCCCATAATTTTGAAGTTCTAGGGCCAGCTTCTCTTGCCAGCCAGCCAGTGTGTGCCTTCATGGATACCTTGAACACTTGCCTTATCCAAAACACATCAAGAAGGTGCACCTCTTGCCAGAAATTAAGTCCTGTAACTTATCACCCAGGACTCGATTTTCCTCTTATTCTGGTTCCTCCCCCCAAATATGGAGAATTCAAATGGCAGCCTGTGCACAGAAACAATGGGATGATTTTAGAGAAATAATTTGCCCAGGATCATAGCAGCAGGTCCACAACAGAAGCAGAGTAAACCTTCCTAATCCCTGGTGTTTCGGCCTTTGTTGATAGCACTGTAAGCATGCAATTACACCCAGAGGGAAAGCATCACAGTATATGTTGAAGCATCAGTATTATATCTGTTCCTTTTCTGTTGCTGTGATAAAACACCATGGCCAACAGCCTCTTATGAAACAGTGTGTTTTGGCCCATGGTTCCAGAAGGTTAGAGACCATGATGGTGGGCGGGGCATGGCAGCAGGTAGCTGGAGCAGGAAGCTGGCTGATCACATTTGAGGCCACCACAGACAACAGAGAATGAACGGGAAGTGGGGCGGGGCTGCACTCCAAGACCCCACTCGTGTTGTACTTCCTCCAGCAAGGCTGCACCTCCTGAAGGTTCCATAACCTCCCTAAATAATGCCACCAACTGGGAACCCCGTGTTCAAGTACTGAGCCTATGGGGGACATGTTTTCATTCAAACTGCCAAAAGTAGTAAGTGTGCGATAATAAATCTAGAGGCTGGAGAGACCGGCTGCTATGGCAAAACTTTTGTTCCCAGCATCCACATGGTGGCTCACAACCACCTGTAACTATGTTCCAGAGGATCCAGTGCCCTTTCCTGGCCTTCTTGGACACTGACCCACATGGTGAACAAACATACACACACATGCAGGCAAAATACCCACGTGTGTGTGTGTGTGTGTGTGTGTGTGTGTGTGTGTGTGTGATCTTTAAAAAATAAAAAATTACACATGCACAGGCGTGGTACACATGAGTTACCTTAGCCATCCGAGATGGCAGGAGTCTGGGGTCCTTCCCTTCCTCTAAGGCAGGCAATACCCCTTTCTTCCGTTTCTCCTCCTTTGACTGTAAGCTTCCAGGGACATTTTGTACCTGACACTTGTCAATTGCCTAAGTGCTTACTGACTAGCAGGACCATTTGAGCTGTTTTAGTGGACAGACAAGGAAACCGAGGAGAGGAATCACTCAGTGGCTTTGCTGACAGCACACAGGTGTGAACAAAGCACGGACTCAACTCTGGCATATGGTGCCTCAGCTCCTCTTTCTAATTCATAGATTCTGGATGTCTTTTTTTAAAGTCACAATTCAGTGTTCAAAGCAGAGAGGCCCAATTCTCCTTTCCCAGGGTGGACCCTTGAGGTAGCTGGTACCATAGTTCCAGTTTATTTTATGACTATTCCTAGGCCAGTCCAAGAGGTGCCCAGCAGTCATGTCTTTGGTTCAGCTTCATCTCTGTGATGAGTGTAGCCTGAGGATGTTAAGTGCTCAATAATTGTCACTTGTCATCTTGGGTAACAATGGACCTATGGAGGGCTGGTCTTTGTGCTCACAGGAAATGAGATGGGTCACCCTTTCCCTCACTTCCTGCCACCATTTCTCAATGTCTTATACTGCCTTAGGCATAGTGAGACTTCCTTGAGCTTGAGCCCCACATCTAGCTCATTTGTCTTGGAGTCTGTTTCCTTATTAAAAACCCCTTTGCAGAGGAGCTGAGTAAAGAGGGATTTAAAACTGGGCTCTGCTGCTATTTTTAAAATGCAAACCATTTTAGGAAACATGATTTTCCCTGTTTGTGTCTGAATCTACTCAACAACAAACTCTGCCTTAATGAAATTCTGTTGCATTCAGAGAAGTTAAATGCATTTCAATCCATTGGGGGAAAAAATTATTCACAGTGGAGAGGAATGAAACCAGTGTTTCCAACACTCGCAAACCAAGTCTTTGGGTCTGACATTTGGGGTTTTATAAGGAGGCATTCCCTACTTCTGATGCTGACCCTGTCACATCCTGCAGAAGCTTTCACAGGCTTCCCTAGTTAAAATCTCCTCCCTCAAGTATATCAGCAAATGCTGCATTTAAAAAGAGTCAGAGAAAAGTTTATCATTTATTCCAACACTTGATTCTTAGGCTATCTCTTTGTAAGGTGTCTTTTTCTTTCCCCTATGTAAAGAAAAATGATGGCTTGGGCACATGGCTCAGTTGTGGAGCACATGTCAGGGCCCTGAGTTTGATCCCCAGCACTACAAAATGATGGGAGGGGCTGGACAATGAAATCTGTCATTGTCATCAGTGGGATCCGCTCACGCTATTTTAACTCAATCTAGGTGATGCTTGATTTGCCTCAGAACAGATTTTGTTGTTGTTTGTTTGTTTTTCAAGATAGGGTTTCTCTGTGTTTCCCTAGCTGTCTTGGAACTCACTCCATAGACCAGGCTGGCTTTGAACTCAGAGATCGCCTGCCTCTGCCTCCTGAGTGTTGAGATTAAAGGTGTGCACCAACCACCACCACTGCCCTGCTGAGAACAGACCTTTGAAAACTACATTTACTTATTGATCAATGTGGGCACATTTGGAGGTCAGGCATCAACTTACAGAAGTTGATTCTTTCCTTCCAGCATGTGGGCTCTGGGGTTGGAGCTCAGGTTATCAGGCTTAGTGGCAATCGTTCTTACTCACTGAGCCATGATGCTGGCCCCTCAGAAGAGTCATTACATGATGTATAATCATGGAACTATAGCATGCATCAGACTTCTTGGGATCTGAGACCACTGATGAATGACTGGTAAAGGAGTTTCCATGTTTTTGTTTCTTTGGGTTGCTTGCAAAGCATCTCTCCTCTGCCTAACTCTGTGACAGTGACAGCACATGCTCACCTGCACCTGTCCACAGGGAAAGGTGTCACACTCCAACCCAATGCAATCAACTCAGCCAGATGCTTGGAAACCACTGGGTAATGGTTTCAGAGGTAGGCAGCATCCAGATGGCCTTTGTTCACCTAGTTTACTTTTTAAAGGCCACACATTTTAGCCTCAAGAAATTATCCAAAATTCTAGGAAAGTATAAATAAAATATGAATTAAAATACAAAATCATTATACTTTTGGTGTGTGTGTGTGTGTGTGTGTGTGTGTGTGTGCAATTCAGAAAATGACTTGTGAGACTTGGTTCTCTCCTTCCACCACTTGGGTGCCAGGGATCGAACTCAGGTCATCAGGCTTGGTGGCAATCTTGCCAGCAGAGATGTCTTGCTGGCCCCTGATTGTACTTCTGTTGACACATCTTCCTCCAGAGGCAGAAGATAACCTTCAGTAGGTACAAAGAGTGTGATCACTTACCTGCTAACATGTTTACTGTATGAGGACTATGTGCTGGGAGACACAGCTTTTGTGGAGGGAGAGATGGCTGTAGCAGGGATAAAGGCAGGGGAATGGCAAGTGGCATGGATTCTCAGATTTAGTCCAAGTACCTTCTACTTCCCTCATCCTGCACTGTCACTCAGTAAGTGGGGACACTGGGGACATAGTGATCATGTCAGCCAGCATTCCCACCTGCCCATACCTGTGTCTTGATGCTAAGATACACTCTATGCTCCTGGACTGTGTCCCCAGCTCATGCCATCCTTCAGCAGGGTAGGCAAAGCCCTTTCTACCCTTGACATGGAGAGCAGAGTCGGGCTGGATTTTCTCTGCAGTCAACTGACCTCCACTCCGGGTCAGGAGTCCCTGTAGAGACACAACCTGTACAGTGAATCAGATTACTGTGAGAAATAGTGGCATCTTTCTCTCCATTCTTCAGGGGACCACAAAGCCCCAGGGAGCAATTCTTCATCCAGGAAAAAGCCAGGGACATGGGCCGTGACTAGGCTGTCACCTATCAGGGGTTCTGGGTGCCTCTTCCTGAACTTTCTCTAGGAAAGTTGATTCTCATCTCACTTTACAACTAAAAGTGATGAGATGACGGTAAATGACTAATAGCAAATGACAGTATGAGCTAGACATAAGTTGTATTAGCTATTTGACTCTCACCTTATGCTTCTTTAAGCCTCATTTTTCTCATCTAGAAAATGGAGTCATAGCCCCTGTCTTGCAGGTTTGAAGTAAGCATTAAATATGATTTTTAAATATGTATGTACTGTAGCACGAAATTTGTGCCCTGTAAATGTAGATGGTCACATCAATGGCTGGCCTGTCTTTGGGGCTACTTTCTGCCCCCCTCCCTTACTCTCCCTCCACCCCGTCCTTTGATAGCACTTCTGGCAGCCCTCCACTTTTCCTCTTATCTTTCTGTCGTCCCCCAGTGTCTGTTCACTGTCTAGTCTCCGAGAGACTTTTAAGCACAGAGCCCTCAGACTTTTAGGGACATGGGAGAGCTAGAGGTCATCTTAAGTGACAAGTGAAGTCAGGAAGCAAGCCAGGGACACATTCTGATTTTATTGTTTTACTTCAAAGAGCCTTTGTTTAGGCGCCTACAGTTTTGTTGTGTTTTTTCAAGCCATTCCCCCAAGAGAAAGGTGACAAAGGGATGCGGTTTGATCCCAGCTTGCAGCAGGGTTCATTCCCTTTGATTTGCCAACCTTTGAGCAGACTAAAGGCCTCTTCTGTTCATTTAGGATATATATCCTCTTTTTTAAAAAATTATTTTTATTTTATGTGCATTGGTGTTTTTCCTGCATGCATGCCGGTGTGAAGGTGTCAGGTCCCCTGGAACTGGATGGAGTTACAGACAGCTGTGAGCTGCATGTGGTTGCTGGCAATTGAACCCCGGTCCTCTGGAAGATCTGTCAGTGCTCCTAATGGCTGAGCCATCTCTCCAACTTGATATATATATATATATATACTCTTCAAAGGTACTAAACTAAATGATTGGGGCCTGATACAAAACAGCCAATCCACTCTTCACAGGGAAAACTAAATGCTATTAATGTTTTTTCTAAATAGATTTAAGTTTTTATCATATTTTCCTTTAAATACATATGAGTGGAATTCTTAACTAGGTAGTATGTTCATAGTACCATCGAAAGCTTTAATAAAAAAATCAGTTGGGATTTTTCTAAAGGATTTATTCATTTCTATTTAATGTGTACTGAGTACTTTGCCTACATGCTTATCTGTACACTATGCATGCAGTACCTGTGGAGACCAGAAGAGGGCATTGCACCCCTGTTACCCAAGGAAAGGATGTTTGTGAACTTTTTGCCATGTGGGGACTGGGGACTGTACCCGGGTTCTCTGGAAGAACAGCTCAAGTCCCAAATTAAGATTTTAAAAATGTGTATATTTAAGGCTGGATGTAGTGGTGCACACCTATAATCCAAGCACTCTGGAGGCAGAGGCAGGGGGGTCTCTATGAACTCAAGGCCAGTCTGGTCTACAGAGTGAGTTCCAGGAGAGCCAGGTAGACATAGAGAGACCCGATCTCAAAACAAATAAATATTTGAGGGGCAATATAGAAGAGCTTGTTTACTTATCACAATGACTCCAACCTGCAGTCCCCTAATAATTATTATTGATGTTCAGGAGCAATATACCTTCTAATCCACAGAAATGGTTTTACCTCAGAAAAAGTGAGTTCAGTATAATAAAAGCAATGAATAAAATAATAAATTAGTTCAGTGAGTAATAAAATGTGAGAGTACTATGTGTAAGATACTGGGTTGAACTTTTCCCATAAGGTTATTTACTCTTTCCAAAAACCCTAGGAAGTGGGTGCATTTGTTATGCCCACTATATAGATGAGGACCTAAGATTTAGTCAAGTTAATGATTTTCTTTAGGCTTCAGTGCTAGGGAGCTGGTTTCAGGTGGGAACTGGGCCTCCTAAGGTCCAATGTAGCATTAACTCAGTACCCCTGTGGCCTGCTCATTCACTGCCTTGTAAGACGGGGCGTGCCCCCCAGTTATTAGTGGATAGTTTTGAAGGAAAGCCTTTCGAGCCCATACGTTCTCAGAGACGCAGATAAAAGCAAATGAGCTAATCCCTAAAGAATGCATATGAATCAGAAAGACCTCTGTCTGTGACTGACTTGGGGGCTAAAACCCTGGGTTGTGGGTCTGGATTAAGAGTGATTAAGTGCCTGTCTTCCCAAATGTAAATGGTTTCTAAATGAGCCAAGAACCAGGACATTTCTAGATGTGTTATTTAGTTTGATTTTGAAAGTTCTTTGCCTTTATAAAAATTATATTATCATCTTTCATTTCTCAGATGAGTTAGTTAACTGGGAAGTCTGGGTTGGGTTAGGGGGTGGAGTTTGCACATTTGTGTGTGTGTGTGTGTGTGTTTTAAATAATTATTACATATTCATTCTGCTGGAAACACTCAATCATGAATATACTGGGAGAGGAAAACCCAGTGGCTTAAGAGATGACTGGTCAAACCTCACCCTGATAGAGCATAGTCAGTCATTATTAAAATACAATACTCTTATTTAATCCTCCCACGGAGCACAATAATAAAGTGAGACAAACCCGACTGGAATCGGGACACATGATATCAAGAATTCATGAAGGAGAAGGCAGGAGCGTCCTAGCGTCTTCATTTTTACGAAGTAAGGTGTACTGGGCTGTGTGATTCTTAGAAATGACAGCATGAAGAACCGGGTCCATGGTGGAATCCCTGAGTTCCACAGACAAGCCGATTAAGCACGTGTTCCTTCCCTTCTGGCGCACGCATTGGGGCTCGGGTACCCTGAAAAGAAGCCTGCATTGCACAAAATGCAGATCGCAGTGTGCTCATCACAGAGGAGGAAGGAAAGGCCAGGCAGACGTCTGGCTTCTCGGTTGCAGCGAGGCTGACGGACCCCCCCACCCCCGACACACACACACACACACACACACACACACACACACACACACACACACCCCTCCCCAAACGCTGCTGCATCCAAATGCAAGGGTGCAGCTGGCTTACCGCAGAGTGCCGCAGTTGAGTGTTTTCAGGGACAGACACAAGGGGAAATCGCAGCCCGAGCACACCCGGGCCGCCGCCTGCCAACCTTTCTGCACCGAGGAGCCCCAGGCAGCTGGCACATTTCTCGTCTGCCTCCCTAGGGCTGCGAGGTGGAGGCTGG
The DNA here is from genome assembly GCF_003668045.3 of Cricetulus griseus. Taxonomy (NCBI): domain Eukaryota; kingdom Metazoa; phylum Chordata; class Mammalia; order Rodentia; family Cricetidae; genus Cricetulus; species Cricetulus griseus. Next base: position 86,065,081 of record NC_048597.1, read on the forward strand.
GTGGGAGCTCAGGTTGAGAAAGGCAGGGGCTGGGGGCGGGGCTTCAGCCCATCCCTCAGTGGGGGGCTGCAGGGTGGGCAGCCAGAAGGCCCAGACGGCCGTCCGCCCCTGTACAGCCGCTCGCGGTGCAGGTAGGGACTCCTTGCTACCATACCTGGCTGTGGCTGACTATGTGGGCGGTCGCAGGCGGGCGGCAGGCATTGCTGCTATGTCAGCTCTGAAATGAAAGCCGCTGAGGCCTCTGCCTCTGAAGGCTTGCAAGGGAGATCAGCACCCAGCAAATAAGAAGCCAGCCCTGGCCCCCGGAGGAGGAGGAGGAGGAAGAGGAGGAGAAGCTGAGCATCCCTCTCCCGGTGTCCTTTAAATAAGGAGCGTGCCTCTTTGCTTCTGACCCTCGCTTACATCACTAACCTGTGACAGGCACACATCTCCACGCCTGGTACCTGCTCCTTCCAACAGCAGCTTCCAGTCCTCTTTGTATGCGGCAGACATGGCCAGCCAGCAGGATTCTGGCTTCTTTGAAATCAGTATCAAGTATTTACTGAAATCTTGGAGTAACGGTGAGTGATAGAACATACGCTTTTTGTTGTTTTGTTTTCTGGATGCTGCTAAGGTTGGAGAAATCAGATCTCAACTGGTCACATATGTTTGTGAGCTGTGGAAGTTTCTCTCTCTCTCTTTCCCTCTCTCTCTCTCTCTCTCTCTCTCTCTCTCTCTCTCTCTCTCTCTCTCTCTCTCTCTCTCCATCTGCTGTGAAAATCAAAACGTCAGAGTCTGAACTAGCCTTGCTCAACTTCGAAGGCTGCAATAGAATTATAGTATATTTTGTTTGCTTAAAATTTCCAGAGATATGGCCCTTCGGACTCCGGGGAGGGCAGGCTCGGCATCCCAGGCTGCACTGCCTGCCTGGTGTTTATTTGGTTTGTTCAGGCTTTCTCTAAATATTTTGTGAAGTGCAGTTTAATCGAAGGGGTGTGGCAGGGTGGCAAGTACTTTGGAAGGAATTGTTTTATTAGGGTATTGTCTGTAGAGAGAAAACTACTTCGGAGTACAAAACCCAAGACTCATCCTTGCTAGGCATAGGCTCGTCTGCAGAGCCATCCGATCTTTCCCTTGTCCCTGTCGGTGCTGTTCAGAATGCCATTTACCGTTTGCATTTCTAGACATCTCAGTTGCTCTAGTCCAAGCACGCTTCTCTGAAATGTAAACAAGAGCAGTTCTGACCCAAATGGTTCCTTAGACTATAAGAATATCATTGTTCTGAAGTTGCCTTTCTGACCTATATAAAATTTTTTAACAATTCACTCTTTCCAGAAGACAACCTTCCGGCCATCCTGGGTCGGGGCTAAAACCGGAATGAGGCCTTCGGGTGCTCAGGGTACCTTGTATGTTCCTGCACAGTTTGAAAGCCAAGTCTCCCAGCATCAGCTTTTGGCCTTATTTTGTACAAAAAGACTGCCAGGTCTTAGCAATGCTTGATGGTTTCAAATTAAAAATTTGTTTCTAAAAATCATTTTCTGTATTGTATTAGGTATAGACTAATTAACCTGCCTGGACTCTTGAGGGGTGACGAATGTCTCCTCCACTAATGACCTGTAGCCAAAAATTGTTTTAATGTAAACAGACCTAGACAGGAAAACTTGGGCTGGACTGTTTGGAGAAGAGTGAAGCTTAAAGATGTATGGGGGGTGCGTCTCAGAATGACATCCATAGAAGCTGTTTTCCCCGGGGTCACCGAACCCCACTATGCTCTTGGGGCTTGTCTGGACTGTTTCTGTACAAGTAGGAGGCCATTTGGGAGCAATACTGCTGCTTTGTTAAAGCCGTAAATCATTTAACTTGGGTTCATTTTCTGTATACTCCAGCTCACTGATGAATCTTCCTTTGTCTGTCTACCCTTTGATTAGTGAAGAGAATTTGACATAGTGGACACTGTAGAGATAGGTTTGTCTTGCTGAAAAAAAAAAAAGCAACAACCCAGAAAACAAAAAAACAAACAAACAAAAATACCTCACAAGTTTGACATCAATGTGTGGATTTTAAGCTCCATTTGGTTATCTCAGAGCCTGTTTCCTTCTAATAGTTTCTGTCATGCCTTTAGATGGAAAATTACCCTGTGACAACACCTGATGGGATTTCTTTAAAACCCTCTTGTCTGTCTTCAAATGACTCTAGACAGAACAGATAATTGCTTCATCTCCTTAAACTCCTTATTTCTCCCTGTGTCCCCACACCAGGAAATGGTTCAAAATGACTGTTTATCTCAACTTAGAGTATCTGTGACACAATTTCAGTTTCTCCCAGTTCATTCAAAGATTTACTGAGTTCCTTACTGCATGCCAGGCTGTGGATCCTAATTCCTTTATTTCAGTACAATAAAGTTGGTAATGTTCTTGGGGTCAGAGAGGGTCTGGATGGTTTATACTCCTTTCTTAACAGAGAAAAGAGAAATAGACTTACTGCCTTATTCCCCTTGAGCTTGTTACAACACTTACCTACATCCAGCCTGGCATAGTTCTCATCTCTAAGTTTTACTTGTTTCCAGTAGCAAAGAGGGGGGGGGGCGGGGAATTTGCCTGTACAAAGGACAGTGTGGAAAACAGAAGCCTCAGGGCTTCGCCTAGGAGTGTAACCTGAAAGGATACATCCAGGGCAAGCAAGCAGCTAACCGCATGCTCACGCATGCCTCGCTTCCCAGGTTGGAAAGGCCAGGATGCCCGCCCACATACCTGAATGGAGAACCAGCCCCTAATTATACAGTGGTGCTTATTTACACAAGTGCAGCAATTAAAAAGCAATGAAACAAACTCTGTAGCTACAGCTGACTGCTTTACTGGGCAGGAGTAAAAGGAAAAATGACGTCACAAACATTGACAGGTTAAGGTTTCCATCTGATAGAGAAAGGGCACTTTGTGGGGCGAAATGTCATTTTATACACATCTTTGTCTCATCAGAAGAATCAAGATGCCAATTAAGCACACTGGTTGCTGCCTGGAGAAATGAATTAGTTTCTGTTTGGTGGCATTGAC